>NC_079514.1:33551134-33734127 GCF_000801105.2 Raphanus sativus | reverse complement strand
AAAAATTTAAACTGAAGTAGCAATGAATTTAAACTAAAATTTAAACTTAATATACTATTATATTTCTATAAAAATTTATATAATAAAATTACTAAAAATATAAATAAATAAAATAAAATATTAATGAATAATTATAGCTGAGTCATTTTATAAAATTTATATATGTACATGAACTGTGAAAATATTATTTTTATACCAAGCGGCAAGGCAACAGGGTATGGTCCTGCTATTTAGAAGTTTTCTTTTATGATTCAAAACATACAAACAAATGAAAATAAAATATTAATTAGCTATTAGTTTTCATAAGGCTATTGTTATGTTAAGATGAAATTCTGAATTGATCACATTTTAATTTGCTAAAATATATTTACAAATATATAAATAGTAAACCAAACTAAATGCAACCTACAAATTACTCAAATTGTAACCTATTTAGAACAAAATATGGTTTACTTCGAAAAAAAATATTTGTTACTCGGCTTGTATTACTTACTACTTATCTATAGAATACATTTTTGTTGTTTGAAAAGCAAAAGAAATACTCTTACATCAAGAAATTCATGTATTTTAAGTTATTCAATCTCAAATAATAAGTAATAAAACATGACAAAGAATTTACAAATAACTCATCATTTTCGAGCAAAAATATCGAAACAACAAATACTCATTTTGAAGTCAAATATAAATCCGAATTTCTATTATTCATACAAACTAAGTCAAGTATCGAGTATATCTAAAATGACAAGTATCCAATTTATATCCAACGATACTAGAAACAAAAAAAAATACTCATTTTAAGTCAAATACAAATCTAATTTTAATTATTCACACAAAGTAAGTCAAGCATGAGTATATCGAAATTGGCAAGTACCCGATTTATATGGGGAATTTTCAAAAATACCACTTTCAAGGTACCATTATTCATCTTTACCACCACAAAAGACACATTTTCAAAAATACCTTATTTATTAAAATGGTAAAGACTCTTATATCTTTATTTTTATATGTTTTTCAAAATTCTAATCCCAAATTCTAATTCCTAAACCTCCAATTCTAAACCCTAAACCCAAAATCTTCAACTCTAAACCCTAAACCCTAAACTATATACCCTAAATTCAATATCCTAAACCCTAAACCCTAAAGTCTAAACTATAAACCCTAAATCCTTAACTCTAAACCCTAAATCCTAAACTCTAAACCCTAAACTGTATACCTTAAACCCTAAAACATCAAATCTAAACCCTAAATCCTAAACCTTTAAATCTAGACCCTTCATTAAAAGTAGTGGTAAAAGTGGTTAGTGTAAACATGAAAAGTGGTACTGTGAAAATGGTATTTTTGGCAATTTCTCGATTTATATCCAGCCCTACACAATATTCCCTTCACTTTTATTAACTTTGATTCTGATAGTCTCTAAAGTATAGTAAGCTTAGTCATGGCAAACCAATGAACCATAGATAGACATCTTAGTTTCACATTTTTGAAATAACTTTTCTGACTATTAGAAATGATATGTGGCATACAGATCCATTTAGAGTTATCTAAATGGTCAAGTGATTCGATAACACGTAGTGAATTTATATTTGGCCAATTACTTTTACTTCCATATTGAAAATTGACCTTAGAATTAATATGTGCCACTTCAACGCTCTTTATTTTTATTCCCTATTTGTTTTGAAAATATGATCTTTGACCAAATTACAGTTGTATATATCTCACCAAATTTAGCTATAAATACCACTACAATTACAACTCGACTTTTTCATCCAAAACTCAAAATTTAATACATATTAATTTATTATCTACTAAATAATGGCAAGTAGTGAAGGTCAAGAAACACATGTTCTATTGGTAGCACTACCAATCCAAGGCCATCTCAATCCAATGCTCAAATTCGCCAAACTTGTCTCACGACCGAACCTCCGCTTCACTCTCGCCACCACCGAACAAGCCCGTGACCTCCTCACAGCCGCCAATACTGCTGACGAACAACACCTTAGCCCTGTGGACCTTGCTTTCTTCCCTGATGGTCTACCTAAAGACCATCCAAATGCCGATGGCTCTCTCCTCGAATCACTGAGAAATGTCGGAGCCAAGAACTTGTCTAAAATCGTCGAATCAAATAGATTCTCTTGTATTGTCACCGTGCCTTTTGCTCCTTGGGTTCCAGGTGTTGCAGCTGCATATAACATCCCTTGCGCACTCCTCTGGACCCAAGCTTGTGGAGTTTACTCGGTTTACTACCGTTACTACATGGAGAGGTACTCTTTCCCCGAGGATCTCGAAGATCTGAATCAGACAGTTGATCTACCGGCTTTACCGTCGTTGGGAGTTGGAGATCTTCCTACGTTCATGTTACCTTCTTCAGGAAGTAACTTCAATAACCTAATGTTGGACTTCGTTGATTGTTTGAAAGATGTGAAATGGGTTTTGGTTAACTCGTTTTACGAACTGGAATCAGAGATTATCGATTCGATGTCGGATTTAAAGCCGATAATCCCAATAGGTCCTCTGGTTTCTCCATTTCTATTGGGAGCTGATGAAGACAAAACCCTAGGTGAGAAAAATCTTGATCTATGGAGATCTGATGGTGATTGTATGGAGTGGCTTGACACGCAAGCTAGGTCTTCCGTCGTTTACGTATCTTTCGGAAGCTTGCTCAAATGGTCGGAGAATCAAGTGGAGAGCATAGCAACGGCTCTTAGAAACAGAGGAGTTTCATTTCTATGGGTGATTAGGCCCAAGGAGATAGCCCAAAACGTCGGCGTTTTGCATGAGATGGTTCAAGAAGGACAAGGGGTCGTTATTGAGTGGGGTCCTCAAGAGAGGATATTGAGCCATGCGGCGATCTCTTGTTTCGTGACGCACTGTGGATGGAACTCGACGATAGAGACGGTGGTGACTGGTGTTCCGGTGGTGGCGTACCCGAGCTGGATCGATCAGCCGCTTAACGCGAGATTGCTTGTGGATGTGTTTGGGATTGGAGTGAGGATGAGGAACGATGCTGTTGATGGCGAGCTCAAAGTTGCGGAGGTTGAGAGATGTATTGAGGCTGTGACGGAAGGACCTTCGGCCGAGGGTATGAGGAGGAAGGCGACGGAGCTGAAGCAAGCGGCGAGGTTGGCGTTGGCACCTGGTGGTTCATCGGCTCAGAATCTGGACTCGTTCATCGGCGAGATAACAAGCACTTGATTCGTTTTCCAATTTGAAACTATGCTTCTGTTTAAAATTACTACACTCTTTTAACCGGAGAAAACGGTTTTTAATTACAGAAATTGAACTACACGCTTATTATTATTTCTTTAAAAATAAAATTATTTCTAATAAAATATAATTTTATTAGTGGTATATCAGGACATAAATGGACTTTAATATGAAAAAATATTAGATACTAAAATATTTACGTACTTCCAATAAATTATGAAACGAAAAGTTCTAATAATAAAAAGATTTCATGAAAAACAGAGTTGCTCGATGCTC
The DNA here is from genome assembly GCF_000801105.2 of Raphanus sativus. Taxonomy (NCBI): domain Eukaryota; kingdom Viridiplantae; phylum Streptophyta; class Magnoliopsida; order Brassicales; family Brassicaceae; genus Raphanus; species Raphanus sativus. The sequence continues at coordinate 33,730,647 of NC_079514.1, read as the reverse complement.
AGTTACAGAGAAACACAAACATTGACCAAAAACAGAGTAAAAGAGAAACACATCAAAACACACGAAACTAAAATTTTAGGACATAGATGAGTTGTCTTCCCCCCGACAAGCTTCTTCTTTGCAGTCCATTCAACTTTTTTTCAAAACTTCTTCAACTTGGGGGTAAAGAAGGCTACGCAAAGAAAAACAGATTAATACGTTAGTTTCACTTAAACATTCATCCAGAAATTTCTATTATAATATATAGTCTTTTTTGAACTAATATAATATATACTAGAATATTACCTCTCTAACGTGTTGCGGTTATTCTGCTTTTGCGTTTGTTTCGGGCAAAAGGACTTCCGAACCACTCTGGTTTGTGAGAAACCAATATGTATCCAATCGTAAATCCAAACGCAATACCGGGTCCAAATCCTATTGCAGCTGCAATCCAACTAAACACCTCTTCTTCTTCTTCATTCTCCTTTGCATCTCGAGTTTCATACTGTTCCTGTGAGGGCGTGTGGATATTACTACAAGCTTCGTCAAGAGCAGGGCCGAAGAGTCCCGAGTTGTTTGCGAAGGAAGAGCAACGCTGCGTTCGGAACTGAGTGCCTCCAGGTACCGGACCAACAAGCTGGTTATGGGAGAAGTTCATGTAGGAAAGGAATGAGAGAGTTCCTAGCTCTTGCGGGATTTCACCTGAAAGCTTGTTTTGAGAGACGTCAAGTGACTCTAGAGATGTCAGATTCCCCATAGATGATGGGATGTGGCCAGTGAAAGCGTTGTTTGAGAAGATGAGCGAATAGAGCTCTTTCAATAAGCTGATGGAATCTGGAATCTCTCCTTCAAATCTGTTTCCCGAGAAGTCGAGTGCTGCGAGGACTTTTAGGATACGTACAATCTCAATCTCCAATCCTTTATTCTTCAATACTATTGAATAATAGTCGAATTGATCTCCCATGTACTTTTCTGTCGACTGATCTTTGTTTGTCCCAAGTGATGACATTGAACTCCAACCCACAAAGTAATCTGGTGGTAGAGTTCCACTGAATTGATTGTATGATATATCGATGATTTGCAATTTACGGAACGAGGCTTGATGTATCTGTCCATGGAATTCATTAGAACGTAAGATAAGAATTTGCAGGTTTTGTAGAGAACTCAACCATAATGGAAACACATCGTTGATTCGGTTGCTTTCCACATTTAAAACTTCGAGAGAAGAGCAATTCATCAGAGATCTAGGAAGCTTCCCCACTAGTTGGTTATGACCGACATCAAGTGACCTTAAGCTGTTAAATGCACCCTTCGGAAGACCTCCACTAAGATGATTATGTCGAAGGTTTAGATCTGAAAGATTACTCTTGAGATTTTCCAAACAATGAGGGATTGATCCATTGAAGTCGTTGACTGATAAATCGAGAATGATTAGAGAGCGCAACTCACATACGAGAGAAGGAATGTTGCCTGTGAAATTGTTTTTGGAGCCAAAAAAGTACTGCAAGGGAGAGGATAATCCGTGTATCGCTGGTCTTTCGAAACTGATGAAATTATTGTTGGAAAGATCCAGGTTATACAGGCTCGGAAGCGTCCATAACCAGGCAGGCACTTGACCTTTGATTTTGTTGTTTGAAATGTCAAGATACTCCAAATTCTGCCGAGTTCTTAGAATCTCCGGAAATTCCGTAATACCACAGTCTCGCAATGATAATTCGATAATCAACTGCAAAGGAGGATCAGAAACTGAACTTTTTTTGTTTGTGGCGAAAACATGGTTTCCTGAGAGATCTAATGCCTCGAGCGACTTGGAAAGTGATGAGATTGCAGTCAAGTCAATCTTGGTGGTGGTGTTCAAATAGGATAAGTAAAGATATTGGAGTGACTTGAGATGCGAAAAGATATTGAAGTCAACAGGGCCTCTGAAATTGTTACTGCCAAGGCTTAACCCTCGTAGCTTAGACGGTAAAAGTAAAGTGCCAAGATGGTTATTTGCCAAAGAAGAAATGGGGGAGAGGGAAGAATGGAGGGTTCCAACGAAATCGTTGTTTCTCACGTGAAAATACTCCAAATTGGAGAGTGAAGTGATGTTTGGAGGAAGAGTTCCTGTGAACTGATTGTAGGAGAGTGATAAAAATGACAGATTTGTCAGATTTAGTATTGCAATAGGAAAATTACCACTAAGCTTGTTGTAACCAACAAGTAAGGAGGTCAACTGGTTCAAACGGCCAAAAGTAAACGGGATTTCACCAACAAAACTGTTACCAGAGAAATGAAGACCGACTAGACGTGAAAGGTTTCCAATTGAATATGGAATCTGACCCGAAAACTGATTACCAGAAAGAGCGAGATAGGTGAGATTAGAAAGCTTTCCAATTGAGGATGGAATCTGACCCGAAAACTTATTACCAGAAAGAGTGAGATTGTTGAGATTAGAAAGCTTTCCAATTGAAAATGGAATCTGACCCGAAAACTGATTATAAGAAATATCCAAGGATATGAGATGTGAAAGTTCTCCAACCGAAGACCCAATTTGACCATATAACTCATTATATGAAAGGTCTAGAATAGTAAGGAAGGCAAGATTTTGAAGGGTATTAGAATGAAACCTGCCGTAGAGGCAGCTGGAAGAGAGGTTTATCTCTGTCACTTTCCCGGTCCTGGGATTGCACGTGATTCCATCCCAATAACAACAGTCGGTGTTATTTTTCCAAGACTCTGTCTTATAAGGCCCAACACTGTCATCATCGGTAAGATAACTTTTACAAGAAAATTTAATCTCAAGCTCTTTCTTGAACTCGAAAAGTGCAGACCTTTGTTCCGGGTGGCACAAATGAGTATTAGGAACTGCAAACACGTCTAGAAAATTAAAAGTGAAAAAGAAGAGAAAAGAAAGAGTAGTATGAATGGTATTCATTTTCTAGAAACTTTCCTTCTTCTTGAATATCAATAATGAAAAAGAAGTGCAGAAAAAGAAGAAATTGTGATGACAACATGGTTGCATGCTCATTCCCTTATATAAACACAGAGACAGTGATCCAAATCCACCCAGCTTGAATCACCATCTAGACTTTTCACCAAATACTATTCACATCAGAGGAAGAGACTGAGAAGGCTTCGTACGTGTTGAATAATTATTTTTCCACACATTTTTCTCGATTATAGGAAATTTCGAAAATTAAGTGCCAAACACGGTAAATGATAACCAGTCTGAATCAGATGAGAACATGGAATACAAAAGAATACAAGTCACAAGGGACTGAGAGAGTTACAGACGACAAAGAAAAATAATTCAAGAAGAGATGATTTGTTACTAGTACTCACCATTAGTCTTTGTACGAGACGTGTTATTCACGTTAAAGGAAGAGAGTGAAAGGCTTTGTGTTGAATAGCCATCTTTCCACAAATAGCTTTGTGACTAATCAAGTCGTCGTCTTTTGTCCCGTTTAACATCACTCTCTGATCTTTGCCTCTCTGGCCAGTCAATAATTCTGAGATATTTTAAATACTTCTATTTGTCTAGTGTTTTGTTTGGTATGATACCGTTGCTTTTTTCGAATTTGTTTAATCTGATTTGTTCTCGGCCTAACCAAATGGACCAAACCCGATAACCTGGAACAGAACACGGCGATAAAAATAGTATGGACCGGGTAAGAATCATGTCAATTCGAAAATCTAAACTTACCTTATTCGACAAGAGGTTTTGCTATGGAAGACTAAAACCTCTATGAAACTCCGTCATTTTTTTGTGGCGAGTTCTGTCTGGAATGGCTGGTGCGGCTTGGATTGACGAGACCCCACTCGATCAGTCATTCTCCATAGTAGAAGATCCTTTAGTGCGATCACATTGAAAGTTCAATCAGAGCTTTTGGTGTTATCTTGGGCTGTAGAGACTATGCTATAAGTTTGAGGATTTTTTTTTTTTTTGGTTTTTGAATTTTCTGAGATTGATGCCAGCAGTGCTTTGATGGATCCTCTACATCATCCTTCCTTTTGTTTTCCCATTGTGTTGCTGCAAAGTCTTTTGACTTGTGATACAATTTTCTTTTTTCAATGACGAAAAAAAGAGTTTGTTTATCCCATTTTAAGTCTATTTTCAAATGAATTCTCACATTGAGGATTATTCGGGAATGGAAATCGAATGAAATTTTGGTCAAAGTATGTTGAATAAATGGATTGGTCGTATAGGGAACCAATACAATAATTGAAAAATGAAACATAGTGATATCTCCTATATACTAAAATGCAAGTCGTTTGGTAAATGAAAAACTGACATGTGGACAAAAATTAATAAAAATTAATAAAATTATGAGAAAAAATCATTTAAACAAAATAGTGAAACAGAGTTAAAAAACAGGAACCGTATAACAGTTTTATTTAGGACAACCCATGATTCTTTTCTTTGCCCACGATCCTTTTTTCATACTCTATAACCTCTCATATTCGTTAAACAGACAATAGAGAAATTCCCAACTGATTTGAAACAGAGAATATCAAACTCATTTGATCCTTCTTTCATCTGAAACCCCTAATTGATAGTTGGGGCCGTACATATCAAATGTCCCGAGCCAATGCAGGGTTCGATTTCTATTTAATTGGATCTTCTTCTTTTTAACATTATGTAACTGGATCTTAACAACCCATATTTTCCAGTGACACTAGCTCCCTTCTTTGTACATATTTTTTTGCTTCAACGGAGCACTACATAGCGAGGAAGTTTTCTCAAAAAAAATGGACGTGGTGGATATGAACTGCTGGAAGTTCAACCAGATAAAGAGACTATATGACGAAAAAGAGAGAAAGAAAGAAAAAAAAAAAAAAAAAAAGAGAGAAAGAAGAGGAAGATAGAAAACATACGAAACATGCAAACGTTGTAATCGAAAAAGGTAGATGCGTTTTTATTAATTCACAACGAAAGGATCAGATTGTTAAATTGTTTTCCTATTGGTTTATGCATGGTCATAGGGGAGAGAGGAATATGAAGTCTTGGAGATGGAAAAACCGCTGACATGGGAAGGTTAAATCAATTCTAAAACAAAATTAACAGAGGTATATATTACTCCCTCTGTTTTTAAAAGATGCATATTCTGGAAAAAATATTTGTTTCAAAAAGATGTATTTTTTATGTTTTCTATATAAAAATTGCAATTTTCAATAAAACTAATTGAATTTATTGAAAGACTATTGGTTAAAATACATTGAAATTTGATAATTTCTAAAAACAATGCATGATTAATGTGTTTTCTTAATATGTGTGAAAACTCTAAAACATACATCTTTAAAAAACAGAGGGAGTATATGACAACTATATTTTTGTTATCTTACCATTTAGACAAAAACTATATTTTTTTATTATTGCAGTGTTTTTTTTTTTGCTTAATGTTACTGCAGTCTTGCAATACAAATTTTTTGTTTATGTTATAACAATACACATGCAATGATAAAGACATTATTTTCCCACTCTATTGCATCAACGAGACAATCAAATTCGTCAACGATTTTGTTGAAGACTTTGTTCTTGAAATATATATACATGACACTTTTAGTTATATAAAACATAAATTTGGTTTTATTTGTAACCCAAAAAATAATTTCCATGCGAAGTATGGGATCAATACTAGTATTTATATAAATTGAATGCTTTTAAAAATGACGAAATGTAGGATTAGTAAATGTTGCATTTTTACTGATCAAATATATATCAGGTAGATAATCTATCTTTCCTTTTACAGTTCCTCTGTTTTGTCGGAAAATTAAAAAAAAAAAGAAAAACACAAAAAATACACAGAGAAGAAGGGAGAGGAGACATCATCTCCATGGTCCTTGGAAGGAAAATTAAAATCACTTATATCCCTTACTAATCTTCATATCCTTCATATTCATTAAACTACATACAATTACGAAATTAGTCTCAGAGTAAAAAAAAATAAACAAAACAAAATTAATGAAAATTATTAAAAAAAAACAAACCGAGATGTCTATACTGACCGTACGGTCGACATCGATTGCGTTTGAGGAGATTGTGTTTTGGAAAAGGGAATCCGATCTCGATTGATTACTACTCCGGCGAACTCCGGCCTCACTCCGATTCGGTCCTCCGTCGTCTTCCGGCGCTGTTTAAGGGTCAATTGTATCCTCCATCCACCATAGGAGGTCAAAGAGGTAGGTTTTAGAGGCTCTCGGTTTTAGGGTTCCAAAGCTCCTCTCTTGAATGAACTTAGAAACCAGATTGGAATGGATTTAGATGTTGCATCCTGGTATCCGAATCCATTATTAGTTGAATTGAGTAGGAGAATGGTTGTATTGTTCGATTCTAGTGCGCTGAATGTAGATTCAGCCTCAAATCAAAACGTGTACGAAAATAGAACTAGAAAAACTAGTATTACCGATGATTATTGTAGAACTAGTAAAACAGGTATAACTTCGAATGTATAATGGGTGGTATTGGCAGGCTACAATGAACCACAACGTCATCATACACTTCAGATGCGAAGGTCGCATGTATTGTTTAGTGTTGAAGCATGCTGCGGAGGAGATAGATCTTTCAATGGTAGAAGAACGCATATGCAAAAAGGTGGGGTTTGATGAATGTAATGTGAAGTTGAGATTGAGTTACATTCCACTGCTGGTTGGGAGTGACGAGAAATTCGTCATTTGTGATGAGGAGGATCTTTGTGGTTATCTTTTGTCCCTTGATAAAAACAACCGTAGGTGCATTTTGTTGGTGGAGGTCATCAAAAGGTTAGAACTCTCAGAGCAACTATCAAGAGCGGGCAAATCAAGTTCAAAACGAAGTTCAAAAGCGGGAAAACGAAATTCTGTAGGTATGAACTATGAGGTGTGCCATTCAAATGATGATGAAATCGGAGATAAAACCATAACTCGATTTGGTGGCCACAATCAAGTTGATAAACAACATGAGTAGAGGATTGTGGCGATTGAAGATGGAACCTCCTGTTTTATTGAAAAAAATTACTTTGTTTTATTTGGCTTTGCTTTATTTGTCCTTTAATACCATATAATTTTTTTTGATCAAAAGACTTAAAATAGATACATTGAAAAATTTTACTTTGTTTTATTTGAACTCCTTTGCTTTATTTGTCATTTAGTACCATATAAATACTAGTTTCTAGAATAAAAAAAATACATAAAATAAATACAAATACTAGTTTCTAAAAAAATTAAAATACTAGTTTCTAGAATAAAAAATAAATACATAAAAATAAATACAAATACTAAATCCATATTTACTTGGGTTCGATTTGGTTTCTAAAATCAAACAAATAAAAAGAAAAAAAAATAAGTACAAATACTACTATGGATAACTGTTTTCTGTTTTTGTATTACTAGTATGACTTTCTCTAATCGAATTTCGAAATCAAAATTTTTGAAATTGGAAATCAGAATAGGAAATATTATTTTTAGTAGTCGAAAAATGTTATATTCAACAGGAAAAAAATAAAAAATATATTATACTCTGCAATAAAAAAAACAACCCATCACACTACATACACTTTCATAGTCATTTTGTGAAATATGTGATCACTCAATATTAGATTCCATTATAAAATATGTTTTCACACTTTTATTACGTAAAACACCAATATTCATCTTTTTGAATCTTATATTTTATTGTACAACTAAAAAAGTGCCTTACAATTACATGTAATACTAAAATTATTGAAAATCACTGAAAGTACAAATATTTGGTAATTTTGTACAACTACTATCTTGAGGAGAACTACTTGTATATATTAGGCGGGATTTTGAAAAAAAATCGAAATTTTGGCGGACTTTTATGAGTCAAGGCGGGATTTTCGAGGGGAAATAGATTCCCACTTCTCTCTCTCCTCTCTTCTCTCTCCCTCCTCTCTCCTCTCTCTCCTCTTTTCCTCGATTCCTTCCTTCTCCTATCACGAGATCTCCTCCTATCACCTTTCGTAAATGGATCCATGGGTTGAGAATCAGGAAAGGAAGGAGATGAAGAAGATGAAGAAACATTTTGACATGCTTCAGTTTATTTGCGATGCTGAACACGGGATTCCAATTTCGTGCCCATGTGGGGGACGAATCGTCGACGAGGTTTCTACTAATCCAACAGATAAGGATTTTCTACCAGGCCGAAGGTACTTCACTTGCAATGAGTACAAGGTAATTTACATTTTCTCTACTTCTTTAACTTATGCAAAATGTCAAACTGAGTGCAACCATGTGAAACTTGCAGAATGATGGGTTTCACTTCCGTCAACCATGGGTTCTCGTAGTTGAAGAAGAGGTTCGCTCCTTAAGGCAGGATGTGGACAAAATGGCTGAAGAGATGCACAAAATGGCTGAAGAAATTGCTCAGCTTAAGGACCTTCTTACCCGTAAATGAGAAGCCTTATGTTGTTTGGATTTGTGTCTTTTGTTTCTGCAATAAGCCTTATGTTTGGATTTGTGGAATTGTGTGATGTTGTGTTAAAGACTATCTCCTAATTAATGTGATGTTGTGTTAAAGACTATCTCCTAATTAACGTGATGTTGTGTTAAGATTACTGGTTTACTGTAGTAATACCAAAGTTTTCCGTAGTAATACCAAAGTTTTCCGTAGTAATAAGTAATACCAAAGTTTTCCGTAGTAATACCAAAATTTTCCGTAGTAATACCAAAGTTTTCCGTAGTAATACCAATGTATGTTTCATATCATACATAGTTCTCGAACAAAACACTTAAACTTAAAGTACAACACAATAAAGTTTTCCGAAGCATACAACACAATAAAGTAGCTAAACGCATTAATCCAAATTCATCACTTCAAATTCATCCAACTCTTTTCCTTCCCTTCCCCCTGATGCGATCCGGAGGTATGATCTTCACCTCCTTGATCTGATCCGGTACATTCCAAGAAGACATGTCGGGCACAACACAAAGTGTCCTGTCATACGCCAAAGCCCACAATTCCGTCCAGTAGTATTTTGAGCACATCTCATGGATATTAAGGCCGTTGCCATCAACATTCGTAGTGAAATAGATGTAAGCTGCTAGTCCGTGCAGGCAAGGAAACTTTTCATAATCCCACACCTTGCAAGTACAAGATTTTTCAACCAAGCTCACCCAAAACATCTTTCCAGCAGTGTCAGTGATCTCGTACTTAAGCTCATAACTATTAAGCTCCCGTACAGATAGCTTTTGTGCAACAGCCCATAGACCGTGCAAGTAGTTCTCAACCAGAGGCACCAGGCTTGTATCGATTGATCTAGAAACAGCTTCCTTCCGTTGAGTGAACCAATCAGAGAATTTCCTGAAGATACAATCCAGCATTGGTATTAAGGCCCACGTCGTTGCCTCTTTAAACACGCTCTTCATTGATTCCACACTGTTGATTGTATCGAAGTTGTACCTGTCACGTGGAAAAAAACCCTTGCCCATTTGTCCTTTTCAGTATGTTCCTGCACATACTTGTACACAGCAGGATATCTTTTTTCAAATGAGTCGTAAGCAGAGTTGAAGTCATCCACCGTGTAATATCTGCCCAACTCCATAAATCTATGCCCGACTATAACCTTGTTGACGTTACCAGCATGCCATTTCACCTTTTCCTTCAAATGCCATAAACAATGCCCATGGTGAGCCTCTGGAAACACGCTTCCTATAGCGAAGATCAGGCTCTGATTTCTTTCACTCATGAAAACCAGTTCAGAAGAGTCTGGTATAACACTTTTAAGCATCTCGAAAAACCAAGTCCAACTAGTAAGATTCTCACTATCTAGTACTGCAAACGCAAGTGGATAACTTTGACCATTAGGATCTTGAGCTTCCGCGAAAACTAGAACACCACCATATCTGTTCTTCAGCGATGTCGCATCCACAGCTATCACTTTTCTCATAAATGCAAACCCTTCAATGCAAGCTCCCAAAGCTATGAAGAGGTACTTGAATTTACTTGCATCATCCAATTTCACACAAGTTTTTGTTCCTGGATTCACTTGCTTTAACATGTACAAATAGCTATACATCATCTTGTAGCTCTCTTCCGGACTACCAGGTATACCACTTACGTGATTGCTCATTGTATCCTGCCCAAACAAGAACAAACAAAAGAAACTGACAACAATTATCCCAAGTTATCTACAGTTTTATTAGTTGTCCTGAGTTATACAGTTATACTACAATTATATGAACAAGGTCGATATAAGTCAAATGTTAATCTGCCTATACATTCTCCAATTCTACTGCCTATACAAATCCAACCATTGAAATGCATATACCAATGCATTTCAATTGCAAATCCATTAGAACCTACTTCCAAAAGAAAGCTCAAAGCGGAGACTACAACTTACGGATACGTCAGGTGATTGGTCTAAGCAGACAACCGGCGGCAATAGAAAAGCGGCGGGAGAGAAGAATGAAGGTCGAGCTGAGCTGGGGGAGAGGCGAAGGAGGAAGAATCGTCTTAGCCTCTTATCATAATTTCGCGAGAGAGATAAGGAAGAAGAGGAAGAGAAGAAAAGAGAGAGAAAAGAAGTTGGAAGAGAATTGGAAGTTTCAATCGCGTTTGATTTTGAGATTTTAGGTTTTAGTTGGTTTCTCTGGTTCATCTCGGTTTATCCATTTAATCGGATGGGTTATTGAATGGGTGGGTTTCACCTAGGTATTATATGTAAATACCGAGACATTGCTCGGTTTCTTCGTAAATCAATCAATTTTCGATTTTAAAATAAACTAGATCATGACCCGCCCGACCGGGCGGATAGATATTTATTTTATAATTTTTCTTTTAATATTAAATGATGTATTCGTAATATTAATCTTTACAATTATAATAAAAATTAAAATTTAAATTTTAATAAAATATTCTGATATAAATTTTTAATTTACTAATTAAAATAATATAGAGGTGGGTCATAATTTTTTCCAATTCAAAAATCTTATCATCCCTCAAATACAGAGAAAATAAAATTATAAATACATAAAATATATAAGCATATTTGGAACTATAATTTCTATTAAAATAAATTTGTTACAGAAAAATAATGTTGCGCTGTTTTTGTTTATTTCTAGAGTTTGACCCGTAACCGTATAAATATTTTCTTTCACTTTAAATTTTTTCTCTACACTAATGGTATACTATATATATTTTTAAATTAAAATGTATTACATAATTATTAACATAACATTTTAAAACATAACGGTTTTATTTATTACTTTAAAATAATTATATTTTCTGATTTAGTCGTCTATTATATAACAGTGTATTATATTAACAAATATTATATTTGTAACTAATTGGACTTATATAGGAAGCATTATGCTAATAATATATGAAAAAATATTTTATTTATATGTTATATAAATTGATTATGATGTGTGATTTTTTATTTTATTATTTATTACTAATAAATATTAAAAATATTTAATATGTTAATACAAAATATATTAGGAAATATATTTTGGTTAAGATTTTATTAAGGAAATCTATTATTTAAATTAAGAAAAAACATTAAATGCTTAAATCTGTTATTTAAATTAGGAAAAGACAATCATACTTAAATATAACTTCATTTAATACCTCAATGGCATGACAATGTAAATATAGTGAAACATTAAGGGTTAATCTAATTGTGTACTTCTGTTTTAATAGAATAGATGTTTAATGAAATAAGGTTATAACGAGGACATTGTGGTTTTAAAAAGTTGAATCATGGGCGTTACAGATGATTTCTCGAAGGGAGAGACAGATACGTGCTCATCATCAATCATCATCAAGAAGGAAAATGGAGAGAAAGAGAGAAGATTGATTTCTTCTTCTTCTCCCACCAGACTATTCATCTAACGTTCCTTGTCTAATCTCTCCGTTTCGATCTATCTTCTTAGGGCTTCTCCTCGTTCTCTCTCCGTCAAAGCTCTTACCTTTCGATAAGACCCATTCCTCAATTCTCGATTTCGTTTAAAAAAACTGAACTTGTGGAGACGCCATTTGGTTTTCAGGGTGGGGAAATGGAAATCTCAGCTCTTGTCGACAGTATCTCGTCGTTTCTGAACCTGTCGTCTTCCAGACATATCGATTTAGACCCGTTTGATAAATACTACAAGAGAGTCCAAGCCTTGTTGCTAGTCTTGAAGCCAATAGCCGATGCTTCTGTTCTCAGCTCCGATCTTGTTTTAGAAGAGGAGAAACTTTGTAAATCGTTTCAAGAATTGAGTCATGATGTTGATCACTCCAGAGATCTTTTCACAAGCTGGCACGCTTTCTCCAGTAAAGTCTATTTCGTAAGTTCCCATAACTCCTTAAGTCCTTTTTGAAGCTTTATAGAGTTTTTGAATATGCATAGATTAAGCAGTCTGCTATGTACAAGGCATCTCTATCATCCTCTTTCCATACACTGTAGCTAAGTTTGTCTTATGCTTTTAGCTTATATTTTTAGGATACAGTTACTCCTTATTCTGCACGCCTGCTTGAGCCTTTTGGTTTTGCTGATATTTAACTTCTCTTAATATTCACATCTAGGTCCTCCAAATTGAATCTTTGATACCCAAGATGCGAGACACAATTGTGGATACATTCCAGTTCCTCAAATCTTTGAAGAACGACCTACCTGATGAGCTCAGTCCAGCTTCCTTGGAGGTACTTTCTCTTTACACTAAAACAGGAATATTGCATCATTGTCCTTTGTGCTAATCTTGTTTACATATTTGTGCTCTCTTCAGAGCAATAGGCTGCTCAATATATTGTTTGTGTCTGCAGAAATGTCTAGAGAAGATTAATCACCTTGGTTATGAAGAAATATCTTCTGTCATTGATGGTGCTCTAAGGGATCAAAGAGATAACGTTGGACCCACCCCAGAGATGTTAGTAAAAATTGGAGAGAACACTGGTCTGAGATCAAACCAAGAGATTCTTATCGAAGCAGTTGCTCTGGAGAGACAAAAAGAGATCGCTGAGCAGTCTGAGAACAACGCAGAAGTCGAGTTCCTTGACCAGCTGATTGTTATCGTTAACCGCATGCACGAGCGTCTCCTTCTCATCAAACAGACTCAGACATCTAGCGTCTCCATTCTCGCCGACTTCTTCTGCCCTCTTTCCCTCGAAGTCATGACCGATCCAGTGATTGTGTCGTCAGGACAAACGTATGAGAAGGCCTTCATCAAGAGATGGATTGATTTGGGTTTGAAAGTTTGTCCCAAGACTAGGCAGACTCTGACTCACACCACTCTGATACCTAATTACACTGTGAAGGCTTTGATCTCTAACTGGTGTGATACTAATGATGTGAAGCTCCCTGATCCTAATAAGTCGACAAGTTTAAACGAGCTCTCTCCTCTCTTGTCTTGTACAGACTCCATTGCTGGTGTTTCTGCTTCTGCCTTGGAGAACACTTCTTCAGTAAATGATTTTGAGGATAGATCTAACCATTCTAGAGAACTGAATAGGTCATCTGTATCTTCAGTGGAAAATGGGCAAACATCTGAGAATCATCACCACCATCTTAGGTCCCCTTCTGCTACTAGCTCAGTTTCTAACGAGGAGTTTCCAAGAACAGATGGGAATGAGAATTCAGAAGAATCAGCTCATGGTACACCTTACAGCAGTGATGGTTCAGGAGAGATTAGATCAGGGCCTCTCGCTGCTGCAAGTGCAACCACTTCATCAGCAGCAGCAGCAGCTCCTCGGTCTGGTTTATCCTCTCCAAGGTTTATGGATAGACGTAACAACCGTGGTGGACAGTTCTGGCGCCGTCCTTCAGACAGACTAGGTTCAAGGATTGTCTCAGCGCCTTCCAACGAGGCTCGGCGTGAGCTCGCAGAGGTGGAAAACCAAGTCAAGAAGCTCCTGGAGGAGCTGAAGAGCAGTTCTTTAGATGTTCAGAGACAAGCGACAGGTGAGATAAGGTTGCTAGCTAAGCACAACATGGACAACAGGATAGTAATAGGGAACTCCGGAGCAATCGTCTTACTAGTGGAGCTGCTTCGCTCAACAGACTCAGCTACGCAGGAGAACGCAGTCACAGCTCTTCTCAACTTGTCCATCAACGACAACAACAAGAGTTTAATCGCTGAGGCTGGTGCAATAGAGCCGCTCATCCACGTTCTTGAGAACGGTAGCTCCGAAGCTAAGGAGAACTCGGCTGCTACGCTCTTCAGCCTCTCTGTGATAGAAGAGAACAAGATCAAGATCGGTCAGTCGGGTGCCATAGGGCCGCTTGTGGATCTTCTTGGGAACGGTACTCAACGTGGGAAGAAAGACGCTGCTACTGCGTTGTTTAATCTGTCGATACATCAAGAGAACAAGGGGACGATTGTGCAGTCTGGGGCTGTGAGGTATCTGATAGATCTTATGGATCCTGCGGCTGGGATGGTGGACAAAGCGGTGGCTGTGTTGGCTAATCTAGCTACGATCCCGGAAGGGAGAAACGCTATTGGCCAAGAAGGTGGGATTGGTCTTCTTGTTGAGGTGGTTGAGTTGGGTTCAGCTAGAGGGAAAGAGAACGCTGCGGCTGCTCTGCTTCAGCTTTCGACCAACAGTGGGAGGTTCTGTAATATGGTGCTTCAAGAAGGAGCTGTTCCTCCTCTCGTCGCTCTCTCGCAGTCTGGTACTCCCAGAGCCAGAGAAAAGGTACAAAAAATTTGTAAATATTTCATCTCTTGGGAGTTTGGTTTTGTTTGTTTTAACGTTTTTGGAGGATGTTGTAACTTGTTTTCAGGCACAGGCATTGCTTAGTTACTTCAGGAACCAAAGGCATGGAAATGCTGGGCGAGGCTGATGATGATGATGAGTAGTGATTTTTGTACAGAAGAGGTTTCATCTGCAAATAATTCCATAGGCCAAGATTTTTGTTGACTCTCTGCTGCATTCTTTGATCTTCGTTTTTAATAAAGTCTTTAAACTTTAAAGGAAACAGTTGTAGTTGTTGTAAATGTGAACCGAGTGAGAGAATATGTAACCATTGACGGACTATTATAACAAAGCTGATTACGTGTGTTTTTACCGTTTTTGGGTTTTGATGGTGTTGTTGTTGTAGAAATCTCTCCATGGAAGCTGTCCTGTTATAAAGGGTGAGAAGTTGGTTACTACAAAATGGATAAGAGACCAATCATTTGAAGATAGTGCTGATAGTTTTGTAAAAAATGCAATCACAATCGATTGTGAAACTGTAACTTTGAAAGGCTGAAAAGTCCATAGAAGATGATCTTAGAATAAGATACGAACAGAGCAGAAAACAAAGAAACAAAGCTTCTGCCTTATTTAGCGACGTGTTAGTTTTTTCTATTAAAAAAGAAATACATATTTTATCTACCATTTAAAAGTCACATTTGACCATTTCCTAGAAATCACAACTGATATTTATCTATTTGCATAATAATATCATAACAATAATTGTTATTGTAATTTATTATTCTTTCCCTAACAATTAATTAAAAGTATTAAAATTTTAATTTTGTTTCTCCTTTAAATGGGCCAATTGTTAACAAATTTTTATATCTTTCTTATAAGATATACTATATTATGCTATATACATATATATAATTCTCCATTAGTGGTAATTTCATTAATAATGTTTTCTATATTTCTATGTTTTGTAAAAAAAAATCGTTAAAATAACATTTATAAAAGAATGTCAATAAGATAACCCAATATAATGTGATTAAAATGAAAATCCAAAAATTAATATAAATTTGTATTTTAGATATATTTTTATTGTGGTCATTTAGATAATCATACAAGTTAATAAATTGTATTAATAAATTTAATAGAATAGATGATCCGTTTAAAAAAGGATGTCGCTATCTATTATATATCAAACAAGGATACAAAATGAACACACTCTAACATATAGAAACATGTACAAAATAGTTTTACGACATATCCAAAACAGAAGAAATTATAAATGGTATATTGTTGAAAAAAATAACACCCGCCCAGTCGGGCGGGTTAGAATCTAGTTTAAACTTAAAACAAAAACAAAAATAATTTTCCGCTGCCGAGCTTCGAACCGGGAATATTCACCTCAATTGAGAAGACTTAGCCAGTGTGCTACAGCGGATCTGGTGATAGAATGATATAATTGACTTTATATAAACGAATTGTTCTCTTAAGAAGAATAAAAGGTAAATATATCTTACTTGTAAAAACTTCTTTTCAGAGTTGGTTGAATTTTTGCTCTTAGGTAATGCGATGAAAAAAGGATTTGGAATTGCATCCATAACTTAGTTGTATGTCCAATGAACTAAAGCTATCAAGTACTGTCTTTTACTTAAATCCTAAATTCTCTGTAAATTTAATGATACTTAATTTTGAAAATTTTAATAAATATAATTAATTGAAAAGAAAGAAACTGGGATAGTTTTTTTTTGTTTTTTTTTGTTTTTTTGAAACTGGGATAGTTAGTAGGTATGGGTATTTTAACCTGGATCCGAAAATCCGAACCGGAACCGATCCGAAAATATCCGACCCGAAACCAAATCAAAAATTTACAAGTATCTATTGGATCCAAAAAATTTCTATCTGAAAAAACCGGAACCAAAAAGAATCGACCCAAATAGATCTAGACCCAAAAAGAACTGAATCCGATAAAAACCAATTCATACCCGACTTAAAAACATGTATATCCAAAACTATATTTTTGTGTTCTATTTTATATTCTTTATTTTATTATTTAGTTAAAATATCTTTTTATTAAAAATCTTTGTTATTAATTTTGTAACATTTTTAAGTAATATAAAGTTTTAAAATGTAAAATCTAGAGTTAAAAATGTTTTATTTTAATTATTAATAATTTATTTTAAATTATTTCATAAAATTTTAGATATATATGAGAAATTTTGACTAAATTTGATGGAATTTGGGTATTTCATTTCTTTTTAGATCATAAATACCCAAATCCAATTCGGACCTGATACGGATCTGAAAATTACGGATATTTTATATGTATTTTAATTATAAATCCGAATCAATCTGCACCCGAAAAAAACCGACACGAACCCAAAAATTTATAAGTACCTATTGGATCTAAATGTTTAGAACCTAAAAGATCTGGATTCAAAAAAATCCGACCCGAAGATCCTAAGGCTCGTGCCTAAACGTTAGTAAAAAGAATAGTACAAAAATAATTTTCCTCTGCCCGGCTTTGAGAAGACTTAGCCAGAGTGCTACAGCGGATGTTGTGACTACTTGTTATAACTGAATACTAGATTTTGACCCGCGCTTTTGAAGCGCGGGATATTTTAACATGAAAAATTTCACTAATAATTTAACAAATATTTTGGTAATTTTTAAAGAGTGTGTATTTAATATATTTTTGCATTTAAATCAGTATTTTTAAATTCAACCCGATTGTGATTATACCGGTTAATCCGGAGATCTGACAATTCAATTTATGTTTTTAAAATATTCATATTAAAAAATCACTAAAACCCGAGACTAACCGATTGAACTAATGGATGACCGATATGTAATCTAATTGGATTTAAATTGTAATAGTTTCATAATTTGTAATCTTATAATCGAAAATTTTATCGAAATTTTAAAGTTCACTATTTTGCAATTTATGAAATTATGACGTTTCTATAAAATTTTAAAGAGAAAATGATAGATATTAAACAGTTAAGATTAATTATTGTATTATTTGGAAACATTGATAGTAGTATAAAAAATATATTGTTTGGAAACATTGATAGTAGTATAAAGAAATAAGTATATTGTTTGGAAACGCTGATAGTAGTATAAAGAAATAAGTATATTGTTTGGAAACATGGATAGTAGTATAAAGAAAAGAACATTAGTGATTTAATGTATGTTTAACTATAAAGTATAAATGTGTATTTAATTTAAAAATTTACAAAATAAATGTTAGGTCCAACAGAATGTTTCTGTTTTAATAAGATAGATATGAAATAGATTGAGGATGTTGTAAGACTAGCTTATTGTATGCATGAAAAAATTTGAACTCACAATTACTATTAAAATAATAATTTGAAGACCTAAAAGGTCCAAAGAAAAAAAAACCTTGATAAGAACTGAAAAAAAAAACAATTACTTTCAAGGGAAATTGCACTTTATAATGTTAAAAAGTATTATAATTTACTAGATGATGAATTGACCTAAGTTTCTCACCTATGACACATATACTCCTATAATGCACTTAAACAATTAGGTTTAAGATTTAATGTTTCAAGTTTGAATTTAGGGTTTGAATTTAAATTTAGTTTTAGGATTTATGATTTAGAGTTTTGGAATTACCTTGTAGAGTCATCACCAATAAAATTGACATTATTTTTTAATTATTTTGACTTTTTAATTTAATATTTATTATTTATTTATTTAGATGACATTAATTTATGTGGTAATTTGATTGATAACAAAAACGTCCATCCTAGGGTATACTATTGTTCCATATAAAACGTGACCAATATAGAACATTAGAAAATGACAAATATTCTCTACGAAAACAAACAAGATAGAGGGTTTTAAAGCAAACATTACATTTTATGTTATCATACAAGTGACTGATTATCGTTATACCAATTCACCATATGAAATTGAACACAATTTTTTTATTTCGCCCTAGGGGGCGTACACATTAATTATTTAAAAACCAACATAGCTACATGCTTACTTAAGGTTAATTAGCAAACATGTAAGGAAGATAACTTCTACTAGATATTATACTCGACTCGTGACTCGTGAGCAAGCTAAACTTAATCTAGCTATACTTGAAAGTTTACGTTCGATTTGTACTTTGCACCAGGCTGCCAACCGGCCGGTATAACATCAGAAGCCACAACGGTCTCGCCGGAGTCTAGATAAGTCAACCGGAGAGACAGTGGAGCTCGCAGAGGTGACGTCACTGCAAGCTTCCAAACCGCACCCCATGAGTGGCTCATCGGAAGCCATGTATCAGAACCTAACGCTTGTTTGAGTTCAACTAAGCCTATTTCCCCGTCGCCGTTTACATACTTCACCAAAGCCGCGAAGTAGTAGGCATTTGAACCATTGTCCACTTGAAACACCACCGTTTCGCCATTATAGTTGCACTCAACTCTACAAACATAAATGAAAGTAGAGTAATTAGAGCAAAATCAATAAACCAAACTTTAGCATATAACCATATATATATTGGTGTAGTTATTTTTCTAATGTGACATATATACCTTCTAAAAAGAATCTGCAAAACTCCGGCATCTCGAAGCTGACTATCTTGCCCGGGAACGGCCATCGCACCAAACGCTGTACCGCTCAAATCGAAATGGAACGACTCTCTGACGCATCCTTGACATTCGTCTGTAATCACTACCGTAACCGGATTGGTCGAACACGCCTGGTTCGAAGTGCATTTTATCTGTACATTATATTAACAAACGTATAATTTGTAACGTTTAAAATTTGATATAATATTTTAAGTGTATTAAACGCTTCTGCTTAATTGTAATAGTTTGATCATGCAGAACCTGATAACATGCACCACATCCTCTCCCCGACTTATACAACGACGGACCTCCGGCTGATACCATGGACGAAAATGGAGCTTGTGCCACAGCATTTTTATATCCACACGCTCCATCTTCATTATTTTATATTCTAGTTAGATTTATATACAAAGCAAAATAACTTTATGTAGAGATATAATGTACATTAGATTATAGTAACATTATATATATATATATATATACCGTCGGTTCCGTAGCCTGTGGGGAGGCCATAGAACGTAGCTCCGGCCAGAGACCAATCGGAATCCTCCGCTACTGCCGAAACATTGAGACTTTTTGGGTTAAAGCAATGAGCAGAGTTCAATAGAACAAAAGTTAGAACAAAGAGCAAGTTCAAGATATTGTAACATTGTTCTAAGACAAGAATTGCCATTGTAGTAATAAGTAACTATTGAGTTATGACTTAGTGTTACTTATAGACTTATCATGTTGATCGAAACCCCTGAAGGAGTTAAGCCACGTGTCATACCTAGTAGCCCAACTTATAGGACACGTGAAGTCTTCTGTTTTTTGTTTTCCTACGAACAATGCCCTACGTGACGGTTTAACAGTTAGGCCCACACTTACATGAGGTCGAAATTTTCGTTGTCGTATTATGTAATTGTTTCTTATTTTCCCCTAAAACAAGGTGAATTGGAATTATATTGGATCTTCGTTTTATCGTATGGATGGCGAAACTTTCACGTTAATGGTGGTTTGCTTGGCCGTTGGAGATCCATCCACTGATCTACACCGTTGGAATCTCAATCTCACGGTTGAAAACGATATAGTGTGTTAATTTCATAGAAAGGATTATCCAACCCAACGTCAGGCGAAAGGTTTGAAAATAATCGCAGACTGTTCAACGTAAAACTTGGCATGATTTTCGTTATGACGGCTTACTGAAATCAATCCATTGTTTACTCTCGTTTTTTAACAACGGTAACTTTATTAAATTATATTGTAAAAGGGTAATAGAAATAATCAATTAATAAATGGTGGAACATTATGAAACTCAGAGTACAGGCTTAGGCCAACAAGAGCCTCCTTAGAACTTACGTCAGCCGCTTGATTTCTTTCTTTATTCACCTGT
The DNA here is from genome assembly GCF_000801105.2 of Raphanus sativus. Classification (NCBI taxonomy): domain Eukaryota; kingdom Viridiplantae; phylum Streptophyta; class Magnoliopsida; order Brassicales; family Brassicaceae; genus Raphanus; species Raphanus sativus. The sequence goes on along the minus strand of NC_079514.1, from coordinate 33,710,132 downwards.
TCAGGAGAACAGTCTGGCAATGTTCCCATCCAATATCTAATGTCAATTAATACATTTCCCAGCTCCACATCTTGTCCACGAGTATTTGAAATATTGGTGAGTTCAAGATTATCCCCTCTGATGCAAACATACCTCCATCCTTTAGTCCTGATGTTCTGTAGTGCGTACAGAAAGGCCTGAGCCTCACCATCTTGACTGGAAGTAGCCCCTCAAACTTTGGCCGAAGCTGAAGTGAAAATTAGAAAATCTGAACATCGTTTACGTTATCATAGTAAAAGACTAAAAGTTAACATCCGAATTTTTTTTTCTTATAAGATTTGATGACGCACATCCGTCTGACTACATTAAGACGCAAACGAAAAAAAGTCATTAGATTGCCCCGTATAATATTCTATTTGGCCCATGCACTTCTTTGGACAACCAAAATAATAATTTTGAGGTGTTATCTTAAATTTACATTTTCAAGGATGTAAGGACGACAAAGAGAAAATTAAATCATGCAATTTTATTTTTTGGACTAAAATCTTTTATGAATTGTAAAGTTATTAGTATTTAAATTAACTTTTAACTGCCTTTATAAAAAATAATATTTTATTTAAAACAATGTTAATCTTATGGTTATATTAATTAGTTCTTATAAATTTAATTTTACTGAATTTATGAATTTATCTTTATATCTTTTAACTTTATCAATATATTGAACTTTAAATGATTGATATTTTTATGTTTATGGATATAATAACTGATAATAAAAATTAAATCATATATTTCACAATTTATTATTGATAAATTCAAGTTAAGACTAAAATATCAATTTACTAGGTGATTTTCCTGTGCTCATGCACGAATATAAATATTTATAAAGTAAATACATTATAATATTTTATTTACATTTTGATAGTTTATTAATATTTTTAATTTTTTTAAATCATTCTCTTATTTATATTGTAATCAATATGCATGGTTTATTTTAAATAACATTGTGTTATTTTAATTAGTTATATAATTTCGGATATATAATATCTCGACTGTTTGGTTATTATTTGGATATAGTAGATGACATTTACTTTTTACGATTCAACTAAGATATTTTTGTCATACCAATTAAAATATTGATTAATTTTGTTATTTTCATATAGTTTGATTCTTACCTTAAATTTGTATATATATTTTAGTAAGATTATGTATAATTTAATATATGTTGTTTTGAAAATCAAATAGTAAAAGTAAACTAAAGTGTTGATCGGTTCAAAGTTACATCTTAATTATAATAGTTGGTTAATATATTTGTAGTATTATTTGAGAATTTCATATTTATTTAGTAAAATATTGAGAATAAATGAGAATATATTATTTTTATTTAATGTTTGACTTTGTATAAAATAATTTGGATTGGTCTAATTACTCATTTGTGGGTATATTGTGTTACATATTTCCGTTAAATTTAAGTATAACTATTTCTAATCTAATTCAACCAAATCATATTTATTGTATTCATTGCACTAATTTGGTTTTCATCTTAGATGTGTATATATATTTATGGATTGGCTATTTGTAAATAACCCATGACTATGTTAATTTTATAGTACTTGGTAATTTAGAATATGTTAATTATCACAAATAAAATTATAAAAATAAAGTGATGATAGGTACAAAATTACATAAAAATATAATCGATACATTCTAAAAAGGAATATTAATTCTTTATTTTAATATCGAGATTATTTTTCTAAAATTTCCTTTTTATGAAATCAAATTATATATGAAAAGTATTTTCAGTTTAATTTTATAAATATTTTCTTTATCATACATGTTATTTGAAATATATAAAAGGGAACATAAAAAAATTAAATTAAATTTTATTCATTAAAGATATCCTAGTTTATGCTATTTAAATTATTTTGTAATAATATGAGAAATATATTGATTTAAATAAAATGCTTAATACTTTTTTTGTCATCGACTATTACAGACTCAAATAGACTCTGCAAACCATGTTGGTTGCTCTTCATCCATGTGCACAACAAAAGACGCTTGGTTCCTAGCTCCTCGTGCTAGTCCATCGGCCTTCAGGTTATGTGTGCGTGATACATAAATGATTTCAATGCTTAATACTTTTTTAAAATATATATTATATTGTTAAGATTATTTTTAAAAAGGAAAGATTATTTTTTTACTTTAAAATCAAGATTATTTTGTGAAATTTCTTTATTTAAAAAGATATTTTCATTTTTAAATTTATAAATGTTCTTTATATATAGGTTATTTGAAGAAAAAAGAAAAAGGAAACCTAAATAGAAAAGAAAAAATAAAATAAAATAAATGTTTAATAATGATAATTAGATATATTTGATTCATTAAGGGTATCATCGTAATCAACCACTGTAGTATTTAACGTGAACGCGACACGTAGGAAACTGACTTCTCAAATAATATTATAGAGATTATATAATTAATTAATTCTTGAATACTATCATTTAGAGTTTACAATGCATTGGTAATAAATATATATATATATATATATATATATATATATATATCTTGTAGATTATTCTAACACACCGTCCTATTTAAAAAAATTAACTTGGTGTGCTCCAAATATATGGAATGTTCAAACTAATCTCAAATAAGAAATGTATTCTATGCAAATGGTCCAAAGAAAAGACCTATTTTTGTATATTTGTATATTTGTTATGGATGTTAAAAATAATGTGACTTGATTTCGTATATTAAATGAATCAAATGGTTCATGTCTCTTTAATATTCACTCCGTTTCAAAATAATACATGTTTTAGTATTTTCACATTTTTTAATAAAACATACTCCCTTCGTTTCTAATTAGATGTCGTTTTGGAGCAAAATTTTTGTTTCAAAATAAGTGTCGTTTTATGATTTCAATGCAAAATTTATTGATTTTTTATTCTAATCTATTTTTCTATTGGTTGAAATCTGGTTAGATGTACTGGTAATGATATTTTTATCTAGTAAATATATAAAATTAAATGTTTTATTAATCTGTGTGCCAAAGTCTAGAACGACAAGTAAAATAAAACGGAGGGAGTATTAAAACTTAGTAATAAATGCAAACTTTTTTGTAATTTTATATTTTTAAAGCAATAAAACTTAAAAATAAAATTAATGTTTTTGAACTTCACAAGTTTTCATTATTAATTGACAAAAATTGTATTGGAAATATAAAAATATATCTTTTTGAAACAATTTTTTTCTAGAATATGTAGTTTTTTAAAACGGATGGAGTATTTGATAACAAGGTTCTGTATATCAATCATAGTTTTTAAAAGAATTTTCTGCAAAAAATACCTCAATGTAGTTTTTTTGCAACTCTATGTGCACTTAACGGTCAAACCACTAATGTTAATAATCTATTTCAAAGGATTATCTCAAAATGATTGATGCAATTAGTTAAGTTAAGTCGAGTGAACCACACAACACTATTCTTTGTTGAATTTTCGTTTACCCCTAAATCAAGGTCAACCGAAATTATACTGAATCTTCGTTTTATTGAATCGATGGCGAGACTTGTACGTTAACCGTTGATTGTGGTTTGCTTGGCAGTTGGAGATCCATTCACTGATCTACACTGTTGAAAACGATGTAGTGTTTAAATATAATATTTTTTATTTTAAAAGAAAATCTTAATTTATATTTGGATACTATTATTTTAAAATTTTAACTTCAACAGTTTAAAAAAAAATCAAAATGTATTTTTATAGTTTCAATTTGTTTTATTTAGTTAACTATTTCAATTTGATTTTATTCAAATTTTAATAAATTTAATATTAAATTTTATAAAACAATTTTAATTGATCTGTTATGTCGATGGTGTTTAGAGGGAACAAGATGTTTTCACTGGTCAAAGATGGTATTATCTAATGTTTGGTTCAGATGACGTGATGATGTGGACGATGAATCTCCGAAGAAATCTATCTTTTATGTAATGTGAAGCGTTAATTTGGACGATGTAATGTATGAAGATCTTACAAATTTTTGATGTAGTTTTTGTGACGAAATGTTTTCAATTGGTAAAGGTGACGTCGTCCCTGAAAGAATGTCTAGTTTTTGCTACGTAGGAATTTGTACGAAATAAGATTTTCTTCTCTACTTTTAAGATCATATATATTCTTAGAGCGCAAAAAATTATAGGACACAATTTTACACGCGGTACAAGGAATTCTTATCAACTATGCTTTATGTCAATTCTTTACATTCGGTTTGGTTAGCTGAACTAGAAGGTCCATTTACTTAGTTTAGCATTTTTTGTCAAAAAAAACTTTTACATTATTACAGTTTATTTTATTTTATGATTATTTATTTAAAATATATATTTTATTGTCTAGTTTTAAATAAATAAGTAAATAAAAAATATAAATTTTGAATTTTGTTTGTTTTAGAAATATGTTAAAGAAAATTATTTTAATTAACATGATGAACAATAAATTTTTAATCAGTTAACTATAAAATAATATTTGATTAAGTTGATTTAGTTTAGTATTTGTTGATGAACACTTACAATTAATTTTTGTAAAAATTATATATTTATAAAATTATAATATATATATATGGCAGAGTCATAATTTTTTTATAATGGGGTTATTTTTTTCTCAAAAACACAATTTATAAGACATTAAAAACTATAAATTATAACTTTGATTTTTAATGTTTTGTAACAATTTTAGAGGAATTATATTTTTTGTGGGGTCAAATTTTATATTTTATTAGGATCAATAATTTCTTTTTAAATAACAAATATATTTAAAAAACAGTGGGGTCAGCTGACCCCACTTCTCCTTTATTACCTCTTTCCTTATATATATACAATTTAGTAGTTAATATATGAGTTATTAATATATTTTCGTAATTTTTACAAAAACAAATATTTATATAAAAAATTAACAAATAATGATGATATATGAATTAACTAGATGATTTTTCTGTACTCATTCATGCATATATAGAAATATTTACAAATAAATATATTATAAAATTATTGCTCGCTTGGAAGACGTGCCTTATTCAGATAACTCGATTTCTGACTTATTTGCTGATATGACGTACTTACGAGAGAATTAACATCTTTACATATATAGACTAGGGCAAGTCCGCGCTACGCGCGGGATTTGATGTATCGGGTTTTATGAAAAATAATTGTGTGTAAATTTTATTTTAGGTTCAGTTGATTGTGAATGTGATATGTTAAATGATTACTGTCTTCACCAAATTCCAATTATACAACTAAAAATGTCATGAAAGCATTCTTAGTTGTTATTTGAAGCAGAAAGAAATGGAAGAGGTGCTTAGGCCTAAGTGCATTAGATTTTTGTCTATTAAATCTAATGCATAGAACCCAATCTATGATTTGTTAGACTTGAATCATTATTTGTTTTAGAGAAAATATATTTTTTTCATAAAAACTAATGAATTCAAGAAATAAACATACAAAAAATCTATAATTAGTGTATATAATTTAGTCGGCTGTCGTTCTAAAGATTTATATCCCGAATACTATCATACACGAATTCGTGATTTCCAACAAAATAAAATATACTCACATTTCAAGTAACACAATTCAAATAGACATTCGGGTCATGTTTTATATCGTAGGTCTTAACGATAAATTTGGATGGAATTCAGTTAAAAAAAATAGGATGGAACAAAAATAATGAACGCAAATACAACATTCGAGCTACAAATAGTTTTACTATTTTTTTTTGAGGGGTGAGGAGAGGTGCATGCAGTCTGTATGAGTTACGTATGATCACCTAGTGTCGTATTTCTTTTTTTTTATGAATTGTGAACACATCGTCTGTTGTGTGTAAAATAGTAGGGAATAATTGAGAAGCTTGACCTTGTAATTCTTAAGTTGTAGTCGAGGATCAGTGTGTGGTGTGTTTAAAATCGTGGAAAAGTATCAATTAAAAAAAGAAAACTTTTTATACAATGCATGTGTCTTAGAGACTATAATATTGATCATCTACTCTACCATAATTTGTTTGAAGCTGAAAAATGTTACATAGCTTCATTAGTAAACTATCAAATAAAATTATTGTTAAGTATAGATGTTACACATGTATTTAAATTTTATACTTAATACATTAATCACCTACAACCTCTCTTCTTCTCATCTTCTTTAATTGAACTCGAGAGGTGGAGCATAGCCTACAAACCAACTGAGCCCCCACAATCAGCTTCTTATAGTATGACATCACCTACCCTTCTACATATTTTGCTAATCAACTAAACGCAAGGTTTTTTCTCAGTTCATTTTGTGTGCTTTTATCAATATGTCAAGCTCACACTAATTACGGTCTCGCCATGTACTCGCCCAGGCCTTTCTTTCTCCTTGATTAACTTCATTTTCGATATCAATTTGGGAGTGACCCGCTTGCAATTTTAAGAAACGTTTTACCCATATTTGTTTGGTTCGTTGTAGGCTTGTAGCTAGAGCCCACAACATTAATTCCCTCCTCCACATTAATTATATCTCAACATTATTTATTAACCAATTCTTTTTTTTTAATAACCCTGTCATTGATTTCAATGTACAAAAACATACAAAAAGACGTACAATAAAGATTTCTGTTAAACAAAATTCGATAAGATACACATACAATACAATCAAGCTTGGTTATTTATCAAGCTGGCAATAGTTCTAATCAAAAACCGTTTTTACTGCAGTGCTTCCGGTCCTTGAAAATTCTAATCCTGCATAAGCTTTAAATAAGCCATAAGCTAGTTGATCAAAAAAAAAAGCCATAAGCTTTAAATAAGCTGCAATGATAGCCAAAGAATAATTTTGAAACAGTTAAAAAAGGAACGGGAAAGCCAAGAGAGATATATATACAGTGTAAGTCTTTCACTGTGTAAGCCAATGGAGTTTCAGGAGAGAGATGATACTTTTTCACCTTTCCGTTTGGCATATCCGTAATAAGAAGTCAAGCTCCACCATGACACAGCTGAATAACATTCCAAAACATATGTAAAAACACATCAGACAACAGTCTAGACAAAGTCATATAATACAACTTTAAGAAGCATCTTACACAAACTTGGAGACTTCAAAGATGACACGACATGTTGCAATCAGAAGCAGAACGACCAAGAGCAACCTGCATTACTTCAGTTCGAGTCGAAGAAGAACCTGGGCCAATAAGAACCAAAATACAAATCAAAGACTCAGCGTAACATATATTAGACAGAGCTCTTAGTATTATGGAGATCAGAGAGCTTCTTTTAAACATTTTCATATCATTAAAGTTGTTTTCCAAACTCTGGTTGATGTTAGATCTATCAAATAAAACAGTATCTAGAGCGACGGATATCAGAAAACTTACAATTCTCTGGCTGATTTGATTGACATAGAATGTTTAAACTTATCAGATCCTCATGATGCACCATACAATTGATTGGAATCTGTAAAAAAATGATTGCTAAATCATATTGCTTGTTAAAGCGAGATATTTCAACGGATGGAAAAGCAAGCCATAAGAAGAATCAAGTGCCAAGGTTCAGACTCTAGAGTGTGATGAACATAATCGAATTTTTTCTTCGACTAAAACAAAAAAAAAAGACGTAAACAGAACTAAAAATATAACCCAGAAATCAAATCAAAGAGCTTGTAATTGTCAAATGTTTGGTATTGTAAATTGTAAAGCTCAAATATATCATTGAAAAGGAAAGAGACTGATTTTTTCTTTCGCCGGGATTACCTTAACGCCGAGGTGGAGTATGTAGACGCCCTTAAGCTCGCCGCCCTCCAGAAACGAAGCAACCTCATCTCAATCGTGGAAGAACATCTTCCAGACTTCAAGTCAGTAAGAAAAACTTGAGAGATAGCCATTTTCCAGAAACTAAATGGATTTATCTGTTTGAATAGATTCGTAGGATAATTTCGAGAATAGGGATGCTAACCTTTATATACTGAGGTTTCCACCGCTTTGCAAGAGCGAAGCATACAATAAATGTAGATTGTGAATGATGGAATCAAGGAGGACTTTAAGAAGAATGTGAAACTGGTAAAATTCAGGGGAGGAAGAAGACGAATAGAAACCTAGAGTTGGAGACTACATCACGACGGCGGAGAAAACTAAGGGTTCAACCCTTGAAGTAGAAAACAAAATGTTTCAAGATGATTTTTCTCTTTTTTTTTTCAGATGGGCTTTACAAAGCTTCATTAAAAACCCCTGTGAAATCAAAAGCCCAAACGAATATTAATCTTGAATAAATGAAACGTTGAGTTTCAACGTGTCAACCCCAAGATCAATGAGTTTATGACCTGGAATCTGACGTGTCACAAGGAGAGATACAACTGTGTTTTATAGTAATAGATTGGATATCTGCTATTTTAAAATTTTAATATAATTTCGATGTTCAACTATTACTTATTTAATTTATATTCTTAGTTATACCAAACAGAAGAAAACAATTGTACTCATTCGAAAACGTTTCCATTCGTAAAACTTTTTAAAATCATGTTTTCAGGTTTCAAAATGTTTTGTTTTCACGTATCCGTTTCCATGGAACCCAGACTAGTATCCTTGACTATGTAACACTCATTTGTGTTAATTTCCCTAAACAAACCAAAACATATACTGTATGTTTTAAAATTGATATTGAGATAAATTATAAGACTGAATCAAAATGAACTGAATCAAAATGAACTGAATCCGAAGCACTTCTGAAAAGATACTAAAGGTAACTTTTTTTCTGTGCAAAATCAAAACTATTTTATTTCTTGAATGCTTTAATAATTGTAAACAATTTTAACGGTAATTTTCGAAAATCTGACAAAGAGCAGAGACAATATTTGAAAAAAGAGAGCAGAGACAATATTAATTTAACGTCGGTAGATCTGATAGAAGAAACATTACTCTCATTCTCATAAAACAAACAAAAGCCCAACAAACAAAAAAAAACCAAAAAGAGAGAGAGAGAGAGAGAGATGCAAAGTCGTTACCCTCGTCTTTCATCTCCTATAGAATTTTTAATTAAATTAAAATGTTAAATGGCCTTTAGGCCTATCGGATTCACAATCTCCTCTCTTCGCAACAACGCTTCCGCCGCCGCCAACGACCTCCGCTTCTCCTTCCTCTCCATCTCTCCCTCCTCCTCCTCGAACCTCCTCTCCTCTCTCCGTCGATTCGCATCCAGCGCCTCTCTCCACCGCCAGCAACAACAACAACAACAACAACCCCGCGCGAATAAATCGGAAACGCTGGCGCAGAAGATCGGTAAATCAATCCGGCGTGCCGGTGCGCCGTCTAAGGCTAGGGTTTACGCCGATGTCAACGTCATTAAACCCAAGGATTATTGGGACTACGAGTCCCTCGCTGTTCAATGGGGGTATTAACCTAATTACATCGTTTTCTAGATCCTTCATCATTGATATGAGATTTGATTTTGGCTAGAATCAAGTTGAAATATGGATTTAATTTATTTATTTTTAGCTTAGATTGAGGTAGGTTTACGGCTGAATCAAGATTGAACGTAGATTTAGGGTTCGTGGTATCGATGTTTGAATAAGCTTCGTTGATGATGGATGATGCAGTGCACAGGATGATTACGAGGTGGTTAGGAAGGTGGGAAGGGGAAAATACAGTGAGGTCTTTGAAGGCATCCACGCCACTGATGACGAGAAATGCGTTATCAAGATCTTGAAGCCTGTCAAGAAGAAGAAGGTTTGTTAGAAGAATCCAAGTCAATTCTTGAGCTCATCTTTCTCTAACGTGATTTCTTGCATATGCAGATTAAGAGAGAGATTAAGATTCTGCAGAACCTCTGCGGCGGGCCGAATATTGTCAAGTTGCTCGACATTGTTAGAGATCAGCAGTCCAAGACGCCCAGCTTGATATTCGAGCATGTCAACAATAAGGATTTTAAAGTCCTCTATCCGACTCTCTCTGACTATGATGTTAGATACTATATCTTTGAGCTTCTGAAGGTAAAGTTGTCAAGTTTCTTGAAATATATCTGATTCCGATCTCTCTTAGCTTCCATGTAACTTTTATCCATATCACTGCTTTTGCTAGAGACATTTCATGTCTATTTTGCTTGCTATCTCAAACATGAGAAAAATCTCTCTCTTGCTTGTGGTATGACGACTAGTGTTCTATGTATTATGTTTTTGCGGTGGTTTTATGTTTTTCAGGAATGCGTTGTACATAAGCTTCCATGTTTTATTATTGTTTATTGTCTTTTCCCTCAATATTATGTTGTGCCCGCTTAGTCTAGGTGTTGGTGTTTAGAACTCAGTTCTTTGTATAGAAAATATTCAAACAGATGTGCATCCATGCTTATTTGTGAAACTGTGTGTACTTGCAATACGTCTTCATCTTTACTTACTTAGACCGTGATTTCTTTGTATATGATAGACTGCACTTGATGTACAGCTAGATGTATAGTGGTCCGACGTTATTTACTACTCTTCAGTAAAGAAAAAGCTTTTTATTTGATTTCTCTAAAATTCTAATTGTTTGTTTTCCCTCTTCTTTTGATAACGTGTATGCAGGCGTTGGATTTCTGCCATTCGCGTGGAATCATGCACAGAGATGTGAAACCGCATAATGTTATGATTGATCACGAGCAACGTAAGCTACGCTTAATCGACTGGGGTTTGGCAGAGTTCTACCATCCTGGGAAAGAATACAATGTTCGTGTTGCTTCAAGGTATCCCCTTTTGTTATTTATTAGTCTCTCTGTCCTCTGCAAGATTCTCGTTATCTTAACTATTAAACAATGGGTCTCTTTGTATATGGAGATTCTGCATGAGAAGTGTACACACTTTTAATATTGTATTTACTCAGCTCTAGGGGTTTTAGAAGAGGATACTTATTCTTACACATGAAGCATATCCTTTAATATTTCATATGATGAGCAGATACTTTAAAGGTCCAGAGCTGCTGGTGGATTTAATGGATTATGACTATTCATTAGACCTGTGGAGTCTTGGCTGTATGTTTGCTGGAATGGTAAGCGTTTTAAGCTATTTAGTGAAATTTGGTGCGCTTTTTTTTTTATTTCACCATGCTTTCAGAATCTTTGCACTACTTTACAGCAGCAATTTATACACCGTGTTGAATATTTCCTGCAGATATTCCGCAAGGAACCTTTCTTTTATGGTCATGACAACTATGATCAATTGGTCAAAATCGCTAAGGTAAGATCTTTGAATCATCATGTTCCTGTAAGTTATAGTTAACAAGTACATGTAAATCATGTAATAGTACAATAACATGTGTTATGTAACTATGAAAGGTACTCGGTACAGACGAACTCAACACCTACCTAAACAGATATCGCATTGAGTTGGACCCTAATCTTGCATCCCTCGTTGGGAGGTATCCTTCGATTTATAAACTTTTTATTTTTGTTTTGTCTTCCCATTTCAGAGTTTTGAATTATTGCCTTGTTGATTCTATGTAGACATAGCCGCAAGCCATGGTCAAAGTTCATCAATTCCGAAAACCAGCACTTGGCAGTTCCTGAGGTATATACATACTTTTGCTTTTATCTATCTATTTAAGAAGCCTTTGCTGTAAAAGGATGAACATGACTCAGTTGCTTTGGTTTATTTTTCGTTGAAAAGGCTGTTGATTTTGTGGACAAGTTACTGAAATATGATCACCAAGAAAGACCAACTGCTAAAGAAGCAATGGTAATAAACAGTTTTTTCACGTTTTAGTATTTATATTTAACGAGTTTCGTTGGAGTATTTTGATGGAGTTGAGAATATGTGGATTTTCTTGCAGGCACATCCGTATTTCAACCCGATTAGAAATGCAGAAAGCAGTCGCACCACCCCGCGTGGCCAATGATCCTGTAACATTTGCTTGTTCAGTTTTGTTTTTTTTTTTTTCATTTTTATTTCCTCACGGAATTCTATTTGTTTTAAAAGTCGGTTTGCCATGTTTCTTTTTCTTAATTGTGCGTGTTGCTGTTTTGACCTTTCTCAGTGTTTTCTTTGAATCTTGCATGATTAAAAACCCCCCAACATTATTCTTTTGATGCATAAGAGTCTTGCATAAGTTTCCGGTTTTTTAAACTAGAATCTTAATTAGGATTTAATTTTTTGGCTAACGAGGCAAATTTCCCAAATAATTGAACATGTACTGTTCGAGTGTCTTTCACCATGCAAACATGAGCAAGTGCTCTCTAGTCCCCAAGGCATTTTCATTGTTATTTTTCTAAAAAATATGGATTATTTATTTTGGAAGTTTTTTGGTACAATTTAAAGCAACAATTCCCACAAAATATGGTATCTTAAAATTATAAATGATATAAATTATATAGTTATATTAAACAGAATTTCTCAAAGATTCTTAAGATTGCAGAAACTAGTCTTTATGGATGAAATGCTCAATTATTTAGAACTAGTGATCTAATTAGTAAGACTTGGGACCGAAAGGTTCACTTGGGAGACTTTGGGGAGATGTTTATAAGCAGGTTCTTGGTGATGCAAGGAAAAGGTGTCCTAGTCATCTCACATTCTTGGACCAAGGAGAAATCATAATTGGTGACAAGCTGGTGAAGGAAGACTGTCATTTGAAGCCTTGCAAAATCTGCTCCTACACACTGTCTGGTTCCACCTCCAAACACCATCAAAGTTTTAGTCACTGACCTCAAATCTTTCCCCTGCCACGACAAAGCCCTACTATATGATTCTTCTTTGTAAAATGGTGTATATTGAAAATGTTACTATAAATATATAAATAACCTCCCATCTCCAGGGATTGAACTCCAACGGATTCTCATAGATTTCAGAATTATAGTGAACCACAGATGGTGCAACGGCCACGATCCAACCCGCTGGAATTGTATATCCTGTTGGCAAGAATTTTTTCTCCATGTAACTTCTAATCAACAATATTGGAGATCAGATAATTTATATGTTGTTATAGTTAATGAGTACGATTTACTCACCTTTGATTTCAACATCTATCAGGGCCTTTCTAAATAACATGGAACCCAAGTTTGACAGTCGAAGCGACTCATTGATCACCTACACAAACATTACATTACCTATATAGATTATGAGACATCATGCGTGTATATCCCAGTTTTTCAGGGTAGCCGTGGAATGTTTACCATGTTGGTGAAAATCATGTTGTATTTGTATTCTTCCCAGCTAACTCCAGCTTCTTTATCTTCTCTCTTTTGTAAGATCGCCGCATGCTCTCTCTGACAAATTATATAGATTGAGCGTATTAATTGAAGCAGTGTTACACCTTGAATATAATTTTAGTTTTTAAATTAGTATTTGGGTTTACTTAAGAAAATAGATAAACTATATTTTAATATTGTTTATAGATGGGGGTATGTATCCCGAGAAGTGAAGTTTAACGAAGAGGGAGCACATCCATTGGTGAATATCTCATTAATAGTATTCATAGATAATATTAATTATTTAGTTTACCTTAATTAATAATCAAAATTTTTAAATTGTGAAAATAAACTAAACCAAAATTATGAAAGAACACCTATTAGATCCGGCGGACAAAAGATGCACAAATTTTTATCGAAATCGAAAAATCTGGTTATCCGTAAATTTACGAAGCAAAACAAATGATAATATGAAATATCCATAAAATTGAGTCAAATCACAACTACTAATAATTTTATGAACGATTATCCTATCCTATTGGTTATATGTATATACGTACATATATTTAAATAATTATATATAATTAATATATTTATGTAAGTTTTGTTATATTTTTATTTGTTAAATATATTATTTTAGTTATTAGAGATTTAAGAAGTAAATAAAACTTATATTTTTGTAATAAACCCATTTTCTAACCAATATTGTTAAAAATTACCCAAAATTAATCCAAAAAGCAAAAAGCTCACAACAATGTATAAAACCAAAAACCATCCTAGCAACCACAAACATTCACCCATGACATTATCTTCTCAAATGAACAAATATTACCTTCAGCTCTGCAAGCACTTTTGGGTTTTTGGATAGCAAGTTCACCATCAAGGCAGTAGCGACGGATGTAGTATCTTTAGAGATGACTCCAATAGTTAAGAGAAGGTTTATAACAGACGCTTCGTCATAAATGCTGCCTTCTTTCTCCATCTCCTCTAGTAACGTGTGTAGGAAGTCTCCATGTTGTTCTCTTGACTCTTTCCTCTTCTTGAGAGCTTCCTTTATCACATGCATTGCTCCTTTGCTTGCCTAGAATAAAAAAAACAATTGAACGGTAAGTTGATGCAGGCCCGGTCCGGAGCAAAGACAGAAGAATCGGTCACTTAAGGCATCACGATTTTATGCAGCAAGTTAAGTAGTATGTAGAATATTATGAAATTTTATATAGAGAATAAGTGCAGAAATATTTACTTAAACGTAGGGAAATTTACTTACTACTTACTAACATAGAAAATTTAGAGAAATGGTGTCACCTTAAGGACATTGTAAATAATCTTCCAGGTGGAGGGAGCAAAGGGGGACCGGATCCAATCTAAGTTGAAGGCCTTGAAATGATCTATAAGTTTTGCTTGAGTCTCTGGTTTGAGGTTACTTATCAGCTTCGGTGTCATGTACGATGCTATCAACTACAAAATTTGAAGAGAACCTTCTGAAAACTTTTTTTTTTTTGCTAAAACTTTGGTTGAAAACTTTATATTGGTTAAAAGAAAGAATGTAAGATGTGTAAGAACTTACACTTGAAACTGCATCCTTAAGGTCGAATGTGCCTTCGCTAGCCTTCCAGTTAAGATGCTCGCGGGTTGCCTGATTCATGCTTCTTATCATACTTATCTTTAAGCCTTCGGAGCCAATAAGATGCATAGTGTTTTTCTTTATATGCTTGTGGATGTCCCCTGTCTTGAAAAACAAATTATCTTTTCCAAGAACCTTGACAAAAACATCAGGATAGCTAAGTTCGAAAGACTGGTTCTCTTGTCGAAAAATCTCGAAGATAACATCTGAGTCCGTAGAAACCACAGTTTTGGAACCCATAATATTGGTCCGAAACAACGACCCGTACCTAGAAACATTCATACAAACACAACAAATGTAGATATAATCATATAAACAACATTTCCTCTCAGCTAAAAAAAAAGAATCATACATATATATATATATATATATATATATTTAAAGAGGGACTTGAATCTGACCTTTTTATCCTATTCTGAAAAAAAGGTGGGATCTCGAGAAATCCACAAGGCTTAAAGAAATCAAATGTCTCTCCAAAGAGCGGAAACCCCATTGAACCCGGAGGTAACTTGCCATTGAACTTAACGTTTGGGTTCGACCATCGGTACAACCACTGGCTAATCCTCACAACCACTAAAGCTATGATTAATATCTCAACGTTCCACATGAAACTCATGATTATGCGCTGCCTCTCAAGTCTCAATGCTTGACTTTCACTTTGATTTAATAAACAGAAGTTTTTTTTTTTTTGACCAATTTAATAAACAGGAGTTTCTGCTTTTATTGTTTGTACATGTATAGTGGAAATTGTAGGTAAGTGTAGTAATTAAAATGGAAGGGAAAGAGTAAAAAGAGTTTTTAAATGCCAACTACTTCTTTAAATGCCAGCTCTTTAAGATAAGACTATCTCTAATGATACATCATTATTAAAGAAAACATAATAAAATAAAGGAAATCTCTTTCCAACGGCATCCATTTTGATGAAAAAGCGAGACTATTTTCATATCAAACTTGAAGAAATAATATTTATAATCTCGTTTTGATGTTAAATTTCCTTTTATTTTCAAATTGATCCTTAAACTTTTATATATTTTTATATAAAAAAATATTAGATATATGTGTATACATTACGGAAAGTATTAATATTTTAATTGATATAATTATAATTCATGTAAATCATTGTATATTATATTAAAACTAAATGTATGTATATAATAAAGATTTAGTTTAAATAAAATTATTGTCAAGTATAATTTGTAAGTTAAAAAAATACTAATATAATTTAATAGTAAGTATTAATAAAATATACTTAACATATTCTATTTTTAGAAAAAGAGAACAATTAGAGCAAAAATCAAACTCATCATTTTTAGAGATCCATTGAAGGTTTAGAGATGCTAATGTTTTGAGAAGGATATTTCAACAATTTTTTTTTAAAGTGTGAAAACTTAGTTTTTTTCTTCTGAAGAGTCTCTGGAGACACTTTCCAGAAGACTTTTGAGCAATTAGACATGTAATTAGTTTCATCTTAAAGAAAAGAGAGAGTAAAAGCTAGTTATGTACTATTACAAATTTATTAAAATAATAATATCTTGCATTTGAGATATTCATTTAAAATTATTATTCATTAGGGATGCTCTTAGAAATTTTGAAACACATGTATATCAATGGAAATTTCAATCTTTTATGTATTTGATAAAAATATAGCCTATAATGTTTAATCAATTTTTTTAAAAAATATATTTTTCTGTTTGAAAACCTTTTAAGAGTTAAACTAGATTTTGATATGCGCTTAGAAAGCGTGATTTATTTTTCACTTAGTGATCCAAAATTGATTTAAAACCTATCATTATGTTTTGTTTTGAATGTTAACAATTGAGTTATTATATTTTTATCATTTTTAAAATTGTGGTTGCTCGAAATAGATTTAAAGATGATATGTGTGATTTAATAGTATAGATATTATATATTGAAAATAATTTTTTCATTTTTGAAATGTTATAACGATATGATTGTCGATTTTAAATTGAAAATAAGTTTCTTTTGTCGTATATTTATGTTATAGCTCTAACCACCAATCTTTGCTATTTTCTCCATGTTAAATTTAAAACATACTACTATTTTTTGAACCGTTCTTACAAATCGTAGATATCTTTTTGACCGTTCTTATAAAATTTGCATGAACTTATAATACTTTATTAAAAAATAAACAATTTAAAATTGTTATACTAATTTTTTTTGAGTTTCGGACACTGTTTTCATATCTGACACATATCTGTGATAAACTTAACACTATATATATAATTCAATTTGGATTTAATGATAAACCGTTAATTTAAAATCAGATAGAACCTGGAAATCCTGTATTAACTAGTTGGAATTGGAGGTAGTCTTTATAAAAATTTGATTTGAATCTTAAATTTATTTAATAAAACAAACATGTGGTCTCAAATAAATGAATTTGATTTATTAGAATGATATATCACGTAGTTAATTTAATATGATCTTATTGGGCTGTAATAACATTGTTGTAGTACATTGTTTTATTGTAATTATATGAGTAATCTTTTTTTTTGAACAAAAACTATATTAAATTCATAAAGGCAGTTAGGTGCCAGCCATCAAGGCTTCACCTAAAACAATACTATGTTTTGTTAATAAATCAGCTGCAGTGTTTTTATCTTTAGATATACATTGGAAAGAAACAGCATCAAAATGAGAAGATAGATCAACAATGTCGGCAGCAATTCTGTATATTTTAGAGTTGTTTGGATACATGGATAACAAGATAGATAAAAATTGTTTGGAAACATAGATATAATTAATATTTGATATTTTTATTAAAAATCAGCATGTATTTAAATTTCAAATATCCAACGTTTTTTTACTCCTCTCATCTTCCTCATCCGACTAAATCAGATCTTCATACCAAACCATCCTAAAAATATTAAAGAGAACTCAATTATCTATCTATCTTATATATCTTATTAAAGCTGAATTACAATTTAGAGTTGTTTGGATACATGGATAGCAAGATAAATAAAAATTGTTAAAAATACATATAGAGAGTTAATATTTCATTTAAAAAAAATATCAGCATGTATTTAAATTTCAAATATCCAACGTTTTTTTACTCATCTCATCTTCCTCATCCGACTAAAAGGAGATATTCATACCAACCCATCCTAAAAAATATTGAAGAGAACTCGATTATTATGTTAAAGCATTATAGTTTCATCATCAATTGTAATTTATAGATTGTTTTAATACAGATATCATCTTAGCAACAAACTTTTGATCAATATCCCTCTAATTGATTAACATGACTATTTTTAACAAAGAGAATCACTTCATCAGGTAATGTAACAACAAAATACAGATCTCGGTCGTTTTTATAATACGAATCCTCAAACTGCAGCAAATACATATTGATTATACAAAGTTTCATAATACTCAGAGGACGCCTAAAATTTCTTACTTTCTGTAAAAATATGTATTGATGAAGAAGACGATGGTTTGGTTTGCCCCCTTCTAAATTTCTTTTTTTTCGATAACTAAACTCAACTAAACCAAAATCATCTGCTCAAAATCAAAATATAATATTGGAATATAGTTTAGGAAATCAATATATATTACTTCACAAAATCTAAACTAATAAAACCTGAAATTTACACACATTTAATCCCCAATTATATCGGCATCCTAATATCTCACATAGCTTCCAAATATCCTAACTATGTGATTCAATTGTATTAGCAACTTCCTTATCCCAACAAGTCGAACAATTTTTCAAAAAATCATCAGGTTTTAAAAGGGAATATTCTCATCTATCATAACTATTTTACCTATATACCAATATTTTCTTGATCTTAGACGTGATTGACTCCACAAAATCGAAAATTACTACATTTACTCCCAATTATGTCGGCATCATATTAACTCACATGACCTCCAAATAGACTAACTGCATGATTCACTAGTATTGCCACCTTCCTTATCCAATCAAGTCTAACAAATTTTCAAAAAGTTATGAAGTTTAAAAAGGGAACTAGATTTTGATCCGCGCTTTTAAAACGCGAGATTTTCTACTTTGTAAGAATCTAATGAAAAACATATCAAATACATTCTTATATATGTTAAAAATAAGTAATTTACTCTATTAAACACATCCATTTTAGAATCCACTTAATTTAAAAATTGAACATGTTACACCAACTTAGTTATAAGATCTAATACGATTTTTCGATCTAGATATGTGAATCAGTGAATATGTGTTATTTTGTTATTTTATGTAAAATTATTGTCAGTAGACAAAAAAGAATAATTAGTGATATCAATTTATATCTATAAAGTAATTTTTATATTAAGTTATTTACCTAGATTTATTAATTGATATAATAATTTAATTATGTTCATTGTTTTATATATCATAACGCTTTCTAAAAAATAGATATGTAAATTATAATATTTAGATAATTTCAAATCTATTATTAAAATATGCTCTAAATTTATATTAATCTATCAAATTTTATAAATCTTATTTTGAGAGCAGTATTTATATTTTTAATGGTATAGATTCAGAATTTTGTTAAATTTAATTGATTCATATATTTTCAGTAACAAACTATCAAATTTTGATCTATATATTCTCATATATATATATATATATGGAATAATATATTTTTAAAAATAATATCAAGGAATATTCTACTTAAATCATCTATGTCATTAGTTTATTGGACATTTTAGAGTATAATAAATTCCTATATGTGATCAAATAACTAAATAGGTTTATAGGTTTTTATAAATATATAACTGAATTTCATAATTTATATTTTTATGAATTAAAAATATAGAAAACCTCAAAGAGATCAAAATCTCATTTTAATGTTTTTCCAAAGTTCAAACATAATAAAATGTTTACGTGAGTTTTTATTTAATTTATGCTTGGCTAAACTTTTTCTAATTACTAATTATTAAAATAAATGTAATTAAATGGATAAGGATCATTTAAAAGAAAATTTGTCTCCTCACATGTTGACAGAATGTACATATACATCTAAGGCATTATGTATACTATATGAAAAATATATTGTTTATAATAATAAGTATGACAAAAATTGTAGAATGTGAACTACAATATAATCTTTTTAAAATCACATGGATTATGTAAATATAGCAAGAAGAATGTGATATATAGGAAAATAATGGAATATTTTAGCTAATTCGGAAAATAGCGATTTCTGAGAGTAGAAATAGGAATATATAGTAATTATATTAAAAATCATTAATGTTGTTAACCTTAAATATAGCAATGGCAAGACTTTGTAATTTTCTTTAAAAACAAAGGGCAAAATCCTATAAGGTATTCTACTTTAATAGTATAGATATTCTCATCGATCATAACTAATTTACTTATATGCCAATATTGACTCCACAAAATCTAAATATTAAATAAAAAATAATAATATCCCCTAGTGTTACACATTACCTTATAAATGTAAATCACCATTCCCTTCACCTTTCATATTCAGATCTTAACTATTTAACAGATCTTACACATCCAATTACAAAATTACCTCTTTTGTCTAAAATAATCGCATGATATAACTATTAAACAGATCTTACACATCCAGTTACAAAATATATTGTACATATGAGTGGTTCTAACCATATCGAATTGATACACTTGGCTTTGTGTATTCTTTTTATAAACAAATGAATATACATAAATAGAATTCTTACTTTTTAAGGAGCTGTAAATTTGTTAAAATTTTAATAAAATCTTGTTTGCTCCCAAGATTTCAAGGAAGTCCGTGATTACACTATACAGTGACGAAATACAAAGTTTAAACAGTGAACTAAAGCAATACCATTTCGTTTAATTAATTTAAAGTTTTGAAATTTTATATAGATCATAAAAACAAAGACTCGCCCAGTCGGACGGGTCAAAATCTAGTTATATTTTAAAGAGTAAACACACATAGCTAAATTTTAAGTACTTTTATTATTAAAATATATCAATAATATGAATTATCAATTTTAAAATGAAAATGAGTTTTCCTTTTCAGATATTTATATCATACTTTAAACCTTGCAACTATTCATAATTAATTTGGTGTACAATTACATAACTAGGTCTCACAACGTATTTATCTTCTTCATTGTATTTATTGCCGAAAAATTTGGTAGATTTCCTAATTTGTTCTGATTATTTATATTTTTAAAGTAAAAAGATTTAATAGTATTGATTGATGTTTATATATGTAAAATAAATATTTTTAGAATAACTTAGAAAATTAGCTGTGGAATTAGATAATTTAAAATTTGAGCCTGGATAATATATATCAAATCGTACAATTAAACTATACTGGTTGAATAATCTATATTGTTAAAGTGAAATTTGTCCAAAAAAATCTTAGAAAAGTAAACTGTAAAAAAAAAACAATTAATTCGTAAACCTTAACATATGATATCAATTGCACACCAATAACATATTTAATCATATGGTATGATAATATGTACTGTGAATATTTAGATGGCAAAAGTTTACTGTAATATTTTACGAAACAGTTACTACCTTTTTATCAATATTTAAAAATACTTAGCTTGTTGATTTTATTGTTTAGAATTGGTATCAGACATGGTTGTATAGAAAAATTCAAAACTGTCTGATAAAGGTGTGAGTTTGAATTTTATTGATTAATTAAAGGTAAAGCTTGCTTCAATAGCTATAACATTTCAAGAAATACTGTTTTGTTGGTCGATCCTAAACATAAATATTTCATGAAGTTTGATGTTTGTGAATATTGGTGGGATAATATATTATTTAGGCTATAACCGGTGACCATTAAAATATGAATATGAATGACTAAGAAATGAATGAACTGGAATAAAATTATAGAAACGAAAAGGAATATTTATTATTTTTGTTCCATATCAATTTTGATAAGAAATATTTTTATTCTATGGTTTTTTAAAATTTAAGGAATGAGAAGGAATCAAACGCAGAAAAATTTCCACACAAATGGTGTAATTTTTAAGGAATGAGTAGGAATAGATCATTCATTTTAGTTACATATGTCACCATTTAGACCCTAAAAATTAGATTTTAGAAAAGTATTAATTAGTGATACAAAAATGTCTTGGTTTTATACATCCAAAATGAAAATGATGTTATATTATATTATATAATCACTTGAAAATTAGATGCTACATTTATAATTTATAATGTCTCGTTTAAACTATATCATCAATAATATTAATTGTTTACAATACGTAAGAGTGTGCAAGAAAAATCTCGACCACGTTTAATTCTTAAATGATATATACAATTACTAAATAAATATATAGTTATTGTGTTAATATATTAATTAAATTAATATATTTTAGTTGCTACAGTAGGGGTTAGTTACAATATTTGATTTATATAATAGGTTGGACTGAATAATGAAAACATTCAATAATTTTGTTTAAGTAGATTTTTAGAATGATTTTATTTTAATACTTCCTCTGTTTTTAATGTATGATGTTTGGGCTAAGTGCATAAAGATTAAAAATTTACATTCTTTTAAAAATATTTTCAAAGATATAGTTTTAAGATCATTTAATTAATTATAAAAAAAGACTGTGAATGGTGTTTATTCATTGGCAAATTTTTACTATGAAATGTGTTTATCATTGGTAAAAATTTACGACCAATGATGAACACCTTTCATAGTAATCAATATCTACTGTGTTAGAAAAGTCAAAGAAAGAGTGCGAATGATTGTCAGAAGAAAAACACACATGAATTTGTATTTGGAAAACAGTTGAAATAATATTGTGGAGCGGCCAATGTCACTGGCTGAATAACTGTCGCTTTAAACGAGTTTATGAATCTAAATATGTTTCCACGAGTTTATGAATCTAAATATGTTTCTCTAACATTTAAGTATTCACAATTTATGACGTGTGACTCTTAATAAATGAGAAACAAACCTTTCACGGTCGTGTTTGTTGCAAGTGGCTCGTTTGGTAATGAAGCATGGGTCAGTGTTCCCAGTACACCAGCGATCGTGTACACAAACACACCAAAGGAAAAATTTACTGTGTTAGAAAAGTCAAAGACATTGTGCCAAACCAATTGGCCAGTGTCACTTTTGTTAATTGTTATCAGTTATCACCATACAAACAAACGATATTGTTTGTCTTTGGATTTATTTGTTACAAATTTTTTGAAATCATTAAAACAAATTTTTACTGCTTATATTAATTTCCGCTTACTCTATTAGAAATTTTCAGTTTGATTTAATTGATATTTAGTTAGATTACTCTAACAATAATGATTTTTAAAATCTTGATATAAATTTATTTTATGTTAATATAGAAGATAAATTACTTAGATTATATGATTTCACTAAATTCTAGACAAAATCAATTGGATGATTGGTTCGATTGTAACTATAAATTTAACTATAAATTTATATTGTAGGTGATTTAGTGGTAAAAATTTAACTATAAGTTTTTACTGTAGGTATTTTAGAATAAACCATATGTGATGTATATATAATATAATTATTTTATTAATTAAAATAACCAAAATTTAAATAATAAAATTTAATATTACTTAATGTAATATATAAATGAAATTTATGGTATTTAAAAAATTCTTATTTCATATAATTATTCAAAAGTAAATAAAAATAGTGTATGAATTTTAAAACTTATATCAAAAGTTAATATCTAAATAGTTTACATGATTTTTTTTATTTTACAAATGGCACAGTCTAAATAATAAAGAAGTCGAATTTTGACTAATTTACGTAAAAATGTTTACTTTTTCATATTTTTTTTGCTGTATCTTAATAAATAAAACTAAATCATAATTTAAAAAAAAGTTTTAATGTATGCTTCCGGGGTAATTAAAGTTAAATCACAATTGGTTTTGATAAAAAAAAAGTTAAATCACAATTGGTAAGATTTGGTTGATTTAAACATAAATAAAGGAGCCCAACCAATCACCTACCATATCATTTTAATTACTGGATGAAATAGACACAAAACTAGCAAATATACAAAAAAAGCCTTTAACTTATTAATCTCAAATTTACCATTAAAATTTACTAATAAGTACGTTTAATATTATAAATTAAAAAAAAAAACTCTTTTCAGTCTTCTTCTCCTTAGACCATCCCTTAAATCTATTTATAAAGTAAACATTTTTTACTTTATAGAGTGAAACTAGAATCTTATTGGAACATCTTTTATTCCAAACTCTATTTGAGAATAAAAAAATGCTACAAAATAGGAATCATCTCCGTCACCTCCATCTCTACGCCGTCAAATCCTGTCGATGTGTTGATTGTGAATCAAGGTGTCTTTACATCAAAGGAGCTTTTAACGTGGTTGAGGCTTCTTTGCCCGCCATGAAAGCAAGGCAAGGTCGTGGACCTCGTCTTATCTCAGGCCAGTCTCACACACTATATTGGACCTATGGACAAATTTCTTTTTCTGTATTATAGTTAGTTAAATATAATATTATAGACCCAAACAAACATAATTATAGACCCAATTTGTGTTAAATTTAGTTACTTTTAAGATGGACCTATGGCATATGCCATGTTTGCCATCCCCTAGAACCGGCACTGGTCTTTACTAACTTAGAATCAGTGTGTGAGCTTTGTGTAAGTGTAATTTTGTGGGTCTTTGTTAAAGGATGTTCTTTTATGTTCTAGTTGGGTGTCTATGGCTATGCTGCCTATTCTGGGAGCAAGTTTGGGATTCAAGGTTTAGCACAATCACTCCAACAAAATTTATTGCTTATGACATTCATGTCACTCTTGTTTTTCCTCCCGACACTGATACACTTGGTTTGAGAAAGGTAAACACAATACTCAGAAGCTGTTTTGTATATCTTTGTTTAGATTCATTTTGGATGCATAGAGTATAACACAGCATATGAAAGTAGGATTAGGTAATGCAACTAATGCATTTACTTTATTGAGTTAAAAGCATCAATAAGTTGGAGACAGACTAATAAAGGTTGTACTTTATAGTTGGGAGATATGAAAACACGAAAGTGTTGTTGATATTTAGTTGTTATTATGAGATCAAATCTCTATTATTATCTGGACTGCATAATGTCTACTCTATCAAACTTGTAGTATCTCATTTTCTTCTTTATTACAAGATTTTCGGCTAGGAAAGGACTGATAGAATGATGTATGAAGAAATGAAACTATTGTTGATCTTTAGTTGTTATATATGAGACTAAAGCTGTGCCTTTATCTGATCTGAATAATTGTATACAAGTACTGAGTACTAAATAAAGGAATGTATTTTTTATCTGAATTTTCGTAGAAGACAATTACTAAGAGTGGATTAGAAACTGATGTTCTGAGTTCCTTGGTTTATATTATGAAGTTGAAAGATGATGATTTGAGTTTATTTGTTTTGCTCTCACAGAACAGAAGAGCAGGCCTGAGGTCACTGCCATAATAGCTGCGTCCTCTGGTTCAATGAAAACGAAGACGTGGCCAGAAAACCTATGGATGGCATCAAGGCAGGAAAGTTCACTGTCTCATGCAACTTTGAAGGATCTTTGCTATCTCTCGCTACATCCTGGCATATTTCCTCAGAGATCATTTTGGCTTTCTTTTCTTGAGACTATTACCGCATGACCTATACGATTAGTCGTGTCTTTTCCAATGGGATTGGTACAACGCCACAGAAAAGTGGAGCCAAACCAAAACACATAATACCATCGAACTTTTCAAAAATAGTAGTTCTTGTTTTCACACTGCTTTATCCCTTACTCTTTTCTCTACTTTAATTTTGCTTCTCTTTAGTAATTCCGGAGAGCAATTTGATTCTTATACTAACACTAATAACAATATCACTCGTTGTATTTTTTTATTTACATATTTAATATTTTTTTCTTAGTTATACCTTTTTTTAGTTCTCTTAATAAATATCATTTTAAGATTATTATTTCAATATAATTTGGACAGCCAACTTAATTCTTCCTACAAAAATAACTAATATTTGTTCTAAAGAAACTTCAATTCAATCATTTTAGTTGTATTAAATTATTTATGCACTTTAGGAAAATATACTTTCAATTAAATACATCAAAGTAAGTAATATTACTTATTTATAATTTTCTCTTCATATCCCTTTTTTTTAAGAAACATTACAACATTTTAACTATGAAAATGTGTCATCACTAAAATGCCTCTTAAAATTCCTATAGAAATAAGTTAATTCATCTAAATATATATATGATCAAAATTTACTCAATAATTGTTCAGAGTAATATAAATATATATATATATACACACTATATATAATATAAAAATACATGACTGTTTTAATTTCAAAATTTACTCTGAACAATTATTGAGAACTTAATATTTTAATTTAAAAATTTGAATTGAATTTTCTACATTGATTATAAATTATTAAAACAATTTAAATCTTACATTTAAAATTTTGTTACCAATGGTTTAATTTTTTTTAAGAAGATACAAATGATCTAATTTAATAGATATCCGCAATACATATATATATTCTAATGTCATTTAAATTAATTACATAGCACAAAAAACAGATAAAAATGATTGCTTGGAATTATTTTAAATAAAATGATTTTGTAAATAAAAAGAGTGATTGTTTTAAATTACGATTTAGAAAACAAAATTACGATTACATAGTCTTTTACACTATATATTGTTAAAAATATTTGAGAGCAACTTTTAATTTTAAAATATTCTAAACAAAAATAATTGTAAGAATCTATTTGAAAGTAGTTTTTTCTTTATTAATTTTTTACACTTGATATCATTGTGACATGTGTCAATTAAAAATATTAGATTATGAATATATCAATAAAAACCTGTCATTATGTGAAAATATCTTCCTTTTCCCTAAAATCCTAAATAAAAGACATTTTTAGGATTTTAGAAAAGGAAAATTAACATTACATAGTGTTTTACATTAGTACATTGTAAAAAAATATTTGATAGTAATTTTCAATTTTAAAATATTCTATATATATATATATATAATTGTAAAAAAATATTTGAAAGTAAATTTTTCTTTGTTATTTTTTACACCCGATATATGACATTTGTCAATTAAAAAATTTAGATTGTGAATGTGTCAACAAATACCTGCCATTATGTGAAAATATCTTCTTTTTCCCTAAAATCCTAAAGAAAAAAGAATTATAAAATATATTTCTTTTTTTGATATTAACCGAATAAGAACTTTTTTATTTTTTTTTTAAATCCTGACCATTAAGAATTGTAAAATTTTATTTAATAGTATTTTTACTTTAAATATTTAATTATAAAGATGATACTAAAAGTTATTTAATTAACAAAAAAATTATAAAGATATTAGTGATATTAAATATTCTTACATGTGTCAATTAAAAAAAATTAGACTGTGAGTATGTCAATGGAAACCTTCCATTATGTGAAAATAACTTTTTCTCTAAAATTTTAAATAAAGCGATTTATAAAATATATTTCCTTTTTAATATTAACCAAATAAGAATTTTTTTTCTTTTAGAAAAATTCCTGACCAGAGATAGTTGTAAAATTTTATTTAATAGTAATTTTTACTTTAAATATTTAATGATAAAGATGATACTAAAAATTATTTAATTAACAAGAAATTTGTAAAAATATTAGTGATATTGAAAAAAGTGAAATTTGAAAATGGAAACTTTTGAAAATAGTTAATATTAACTGGAAACAATTATTTAATAATAATTTTATGTTTATAAGTCCTAGACAAAATATAATTGTAAAATATTAAATCTTAGACAAAATATAATTGTAAAATATTATGTAATATTAGATACCTTTTCTAAAACCCTATAAACTATAAAAGAATATACGATAGTTGTTTTCCTTTCAAACAAATCTTACACAAAAGAGATTTGTATCATATTTTAAAGTCCTAACCAAAAGAGAATTGTAAAAAAATATTTGATAATATTGTTAAGAGAGAATTTGATGATGAACATAATACTAAAATTTATTTTATTAACAAAGAAGTGTAAAATTAATATTGATACAAATTTTAAATAGTAATTTTAAAATTATTTATTAATAACAAGAAATAATCATTTAATAACAGTTTATTTTCTTCTAGAATTCTAAAGAAAAAATAATTGTAAAATGTTATATGACAGTAATTTTTCTTTTCTAAAATCCTAAACAAAAATGTAAAAGAGTATTTAATCGTATTTTCTATTTTTCTATTGTAAATAAAAAGGAGATTTGTAAAATATAATGTTTTCTTTTTATTAAGAAATTCTCGTAAAATAAAATTTTAAAAATAATAAAAATATTAAATTAGTTCATAAGAAAGTTTATAATTTTTTCATTGATTCTATCATTTTGACTTTCAATGTTTTTTATTATTCATTCAATTTCTTATTTCAGGTTGGATTCAGTTTAAACTTTTAAGTATAGTAATTTCTCTAATTCTAACTACAAATTTGATAACAATTCATCTATGCATCATGATTATAAAATACAAATATTAACTTGAACTTATGTGTGAAAAAAAATTATAAAATTAATCTTACACAATAAAGAAAAAAATAATCATAAAACTATAATAAATGATTTAATATTTTATGTTCTTTATTAAATTATAACATCAAACAAAATCTGTCGCCAACGCACATGATCATATGTAATACGTAATAATTTATGGGTTTTTCAATTATTCAATATATATTTATTATATTATTATTTTATAATATGTAAAAACGTAAAATAGGTAGTAAATAAATAATATATATATATATATATATGATATTCATTCCACGCAAGGTGATCTTAAACTAATTATTATAATTGAGCTTATGACCAAAAGAATATAGTTTGGATGCAATGAATTAAAATTTGTATAATTAAAGTCAAAAATACTATGATACTAGGGTTTGGTCCGTCATACGGGTGGATTAGTAATTGAAATAATTACATAATATATTTTCAATTTTATTGAATATTTCAAAATGATTAGTTTACTCTAAATTGAAAGTAATCTATGTTTTCAATATGTAAGATTTGTTAGTCTTATTAAAGGTAATACCACTTACAGTTATGATACAAAGATCACAATTATACATGTATGTAAAATTCTTAAAATTACAACAATACATTTCTATGTATTATCTATTTTGGCTAATGGTGATATTTTGTTGAAATGATGCTTGTTATATCTCCATCATGTTTTTTTCAGCGAATCTGTTGATATATTTTTTTTTGAAAACTTAAAATACTGATAAAGAACCATTTCTCGTTCCTTGCCTCCTTGGACAGTTCCACTTTTGAACAATAGCCCAAAAAGTATCTTCATAAATAGAATAAAAGCTCCAAAATGAAAAAAAGGATAAATATGATATATTTTTAGATTGAACTTTAGTTAAATTTACTTGTTTGCCAATCTTTCCACTAATTGTTCCATCTTTTATCGCAGCTATCAGTTCAACCAATTCCTGAGGAGTTGTTTAACATCATTGATAGGGAGTTTTTTCTCTCAAGTAAGCCGTGATATTACTCATTAGTCAATTTGATGCCAACTTTATTTCAGTACCCTTACCAATGAGGGCATCAAAATATTCTGCAACCTAAGCATTGATTCCAACAACAATTTCCACTACTTGGTGTGATACAAAATTAATGATATTTTCTCAACACTGACATAAAAGTTAACACTTTTTTTTATCTCACTTGTAGTTTCCTTAGAGCATCTCCAATGGTGAAACTACCATTGGAGTCCTTAGACTTTATTTTAATAATTTTTTTTTTTTAGAAGAGTTAAGGATTTCAATCCAAAAAGTCAGTCCAATGGTGTACTCCATTTAGGAATCCTTAGAGGAAAAAAATTATAATGTGAAATGCATATGTTTAGAAGTGAAACAATATTGTCAATTGCATTGAGTTAAAAATAATATGAAACTGTGTTAAACATGAAAACAATTGAACTTTGAAACTCATCTCGGAAGTATCGGGTGCATCCACATGTCAGTAGCGAGCCTGCATAACACCAAGAATTGATTCTCTAAATTCCCTGCATTCAAACTTCATTCCAGCATATCTTAATTTTCAATGCAATTAAGTGATGATAGTGCAATATAAGTCTCTACTAACATGAAGATGATGAACAGAGAATAGCAATCACCTAGGAACTGGTAAGGGAACGAAGTCAGTCCAGGTGTTTGTATCAGTGTCAAGCACAAATGTCTTAGCCGTAGGGCCTCTGCATTGATCATGTGCAGTGCACGGCCGAACCTAGTCTCACCCAGTATTCCCAAGCTCAGATGCGGACAGAGCAAAGTTTATCTGTCCATCCAGCATTGTAGAAGCGATCTGACTGCAAGCATTCGCAACATAAAAAAAAGGAACATGTATACATTTTCTAGAACATTTGAAGCAAAAATACACAAACTAGAGAACTCGCAGTAACAGAAACACCACCGAGTCCTCTATGATTGCTAATAACAACATTCCAACCTGATTTTGCAGTGTTGTAGGCAAGGTGCAGAAATCATCAATGCAAAAATCATTATAACTTAATGGGATATTTGTATAAAGCACAGTCCTAGAGCAGATAATAGTAAAAAGAAAAAAAAAAAGACTTACGGCAGAAGAAGAATCACTAGTTAACCCGGGAACCACGACAGCTATAGGAGTTGTGTCTTGTTTTGTGATCTCTTTCTGATTGTGAAGGTCCCCATCAAGAACTGCATGAATCAAAACAAAGATGGTATAACAAAATTTTAACGGTTTCAGTCTCTAAAAATTGTACCATGAGAGTTGGTGAGCCAGTCCAATGCAATTGTTCCACCATCAGAAGCGCGAAAGAGCTGCCTGATACAGGGAGCACAAAGAGTAGGTGAAAACAGGAGGCAATCCAAAACGCTCAAGGATTAGCTAAAAAGATGGGAATCAGTAAGTACCTTGTGTAGGTGAAAACAGGAGGCAATCCGTTGAAATTAAGAAAACAAGTCTGAAGATGAGGACTCGCTAACCACGGAGTCGCCACTCGCTAATCCGAGAGATAGATCGTATGGAGATAGAATCGGATCCTCCATTGCTCTCCCTGAGATGCGGCGATAGGAAAATCGCTTCCTTCAGACACTTCCTCGAACTCGCTACCGGTAAGGAAAATCGATACAGAGTAAGGAAAAGCCCAGGTCCAATTTCGTTGAACGAAACAGAGACAGATAGAGATTTCTTGTCGGGTTGAATCTGGTCGGATCCGGATAAGATCGGGTTGAATCTGTACATCCTCAGCTCACCGTTCCGAAAGTTCGAGATCAGAAGAAAGAAGAAGAAAGACAAGGCAAGAGAGTGGAATCAAGGAAGAGGAATGTTGCCCCCTCTTCAAGGACTTGATCCTTAAAATCCTTACTCAAGGATTCTTTCTTAGCAGGTTCATGAATTATAATGTTATTATAATCAAATAATATTAAGATTGATGCTAAGGATTTGTTTAAATCCTACGTCGGAGATGGTCTTACAAAACTGTTTTCGCATATATGACTTACACTTGTGTCTTCTGGTAGGAAAACCACATCTTGAATGCCTAAACCTATCACATCATATCTCATGTGCTTCGTTTCAGGAAGCTCCGTCAAAGAAGCTCGGATGCTGTTAACTATTCTTAGACTAGTATCAATTTTGGAAGATTTGGTTCTAGAAATCAGGGAGCCCTTCTTTTTTACTTGATTGACATATGATCAAAGAGAAAAAATATATATATATATATATATATGCGTATTATGAAACATAATGAAAGATTCTTCAGCTTAGGACTTGAACTCCTTCTTTCTACAGATAGTGTTGGCTCGCCCCCGATTGTAGAGAAACCATGTCTTGATATGTCATTGTCAATTGTTCTCCTAATCTCTGAAAACAAATTCATATTCTTATATTCCATTTGTGAACCAATAAAAACTTGAACCATCAACCAGATATAGTAGAATGAAAATAGAATGAGTTGATCATATCCCTTTCATTTGTTAAACTCAGAATCTTCAAACCACAAAGAAAAATTGAAAAGAGTATTAGGCTTATGGTTTGAAGGTTCGCTGAAATGGAAAACATAGGCTGAGGATGTTTATCCAGGAGAATACACTTCCCATGAGCTCAATTCTTTTCTCTCATTAATGGCTCAATTCTTGTCTGAGCAGAGCGACTGGATTTCAGGTGAGAGAGGAGAAGGGTGGGAGTTTGCCATTGTTGGAGTCTGGGTTTGATATCAAAAATAAGGAATGGGTGGAGAGACTGATGAGTTTCACAGAAGAAGAAAAACTTTATTTGTAGAGAAGTAGATTTCTCAGTAATCATGGAAGAGGAGGAGGTGAACTGAAGCAACGTAGTGGGAGGAGTGGTTTAAGTCACGTTAATGGAAACATAATTACCATGTTTGAATGCTGATCTGATTATCTGAAGCGTTACAAAGCCGGATTTACAGTCGATGTAATTTACGTTATGTGTGACGGCTGTGACTGTGTAAAATCGGTTGAGATGAATTGGAGAAAGCTAATGACAGAAGCCCAATTACTTGCGAGGAAGTGAAATAGTAATGGGCCAGGAGAAAAAAAGAAGACAAAAGTCCTACTATTAGATCTGGAACATAACTCGTTTCGATTAAAAAACATTGACGATTAAGAAGAGTCTGCCATGTGTCACAAAACTGAGATAGGAGTACTGAGATGATAGCATGAGGATATACTCTTACGTCTGGGCATTCGAATTTTCGGGTCGGGTTCGGATTAGGTCTTGTCGTATCCGGGTCCTTGGAGTCTTAGATATATATATTATTAAGACCCAATAGGATAATTAGAATTTGACGGTTCGGGTTCAATTCGGGTCTTGTCGGATCTGGATTGGTTCGAGATTTTAGATAGTTAGACCCAATAGGGTAATCAGAATTTTCGGTTCGGATTTGGTTCGATTTCAGGTCAATTTTGGTTCGGGTCTTGTCTGGTCTAACCCAAAAATACATAAAGCATACAAAATACATAAAATATATATAAATATCCAAAAAATATCCAAAATTTTACCTAAAATCTAATCCGAAGACATGAAAAATACCCAAACTTTTATCCGATTATTCGAATTATATTTTTGAAAATCTAAAATTTTATGCTTAACTTGAAAACATACTTTAAAATGCAAATCCGAAACTTAAAAATACCCATAGCAATATACTAAAACACTCATATATACTTACTATATACTAGAAGTTTCGGGGTATTTCAGGTATCCCATCGGGTCTAGGGTTCTGGTCGGATCTGGTCCAAGACCCGCGGATCCTCCACAACAAGACCCATTAGGATAAAATGATCGGTTTGGTTCCTACCCGAACTGAGATTTTTCGGGTCGGTTTCGGATCGGGTCCTCAAGCCAGATAAAATGTCCAGACCTAGAAACACTCATTTACTTTATTATTATAGATAGATTGATAAACAAAAAGTTATATTCCAAAAAATGTTCACTAAAATTATATTTTCTAATTTAAAACCGTTGTAATTAGAAAATAAAGCTGATTATCCTACAAAACCACCACAGTATTTCATTGTTGTCACTAGGCTTGTGCGCAAAAAAAAAGAAAAATCGAAGAACTGAACCGGAACCGAACCAAAATACCCAAAGTGGAACCGGATCAAAACTCTCAAATATTGAATGGTTCTTATATTTCTATATCCAAAGTAACCAAACCGAACCGGAACCGAAAGGATACTCAAATATATAAAAATATTAGTTATGTATACATATAACATAATTAAATATATATTTTCAAATTAAAAATCTGTAAAAGGTATCCCAAAGTATTTGAAAAGATTAAGTTATTACAAAGTATCCGAATTACCCACAAATATCTAAAAGTGTCAGATATTTTTATCCGAAATATCCAAAGTAATTCAAAAGAGCCATGATTTTTTGCCAAATCATTCTAATTATTTGATATTTTACCCAAAATAATCGATATTTAACCCGAATTTCCCTAAATACCCGAAATAACTGAACTGAAACCGGAACCAAATGAGAACCAATTCTTTTCCAGGTATTTTCCGTTTCCAAGTTTTTAGTATCCGAACCGTAACCAAAAGTACTCGAACCAAAAATAAGTCAAATATTAAATAGATCCTTTAGCCCTTTATGCGAATTACCCAATACCCGAAATACTCATCAAAATAATGCTTACTGATTGTAACGTCCCTCTCATCTCACTTAGACCATCTCTAACCTATCTATTATTTCATCTCTATATTTTCATCTAAAACAGAGAATTTCTATTATAGAAGTGGACTTAATTAATGTATATTTCTATAATATAATTCTTTTATTTATAAAAGAAAATATAAAAATATGCTACTTTCACCTCTAATTATAAAAGAGAAAAGAAACATTTTTCTATAATTTTCTCTCGAAAATAGATGAAATTTATTATAAAGTCATACATTAAAGTAAACCAACATTTATAATAGAAATCTCTATTTTAAAGAAAAATATAAAAGCATACATTCAGAGCCGGGCTTGAAATATTTTGGCCCAGAGCAAAAAAAAATATTTTGGCCCATCATCTTTAGAAAATTAAAAAGAAAAGACTGCAAATGCCACGATGACACCTCGAAACCGCACCCTCACAAAAGAAACCACCAGTCTCACCAAGTGAGCTATACACACTTTACGTTAATATTGACCATGTTAAAACATATCTATTAATTGGCCCCGAAACCAATGCTTGATTTGCTTTGTATCAGGCATAGCCCTGTATACATTAGAGATACTCTTAGCACCGGTGTTCTTGAAATAGCTGTGATATAGCTTATCTTTTTTTTTGTAACTGATATGAGGTGGCTTATTGATTGAAACAAAACACCTCTTCGTTTTTCTTTATTGACTGCCTTCTACAAAATCTACAGGTAATTTATAGTTTTATCCGGTAAAATAAATACAAATTGGAGCATAGGGTGTGATTTACTATGCTGTAGATTCTCTCTACAATCACAATTATACATACAACCTTAATCTCAGCAATTTTGATTTGTCTTTTTAATGTTCATAGCTATTTTTTAAGATCCACGGTTCTTCTTTAAATTTACGTATTTATAATTGTTACGTAGAGACAAATACCTACAGCCCAAATTTAAAAACCTTCTAAAAAATTAAAAATCTAGAGCCAAAGCAAAAAGTATCACAGCTATATTTCTACAGCAAAAAAATAAAATCACATCTCTTACCAATCAAATCCATAGAGCTTTTTTGTAACAAATGGTTATCACTAATTGTGGCACAAGAGAGAGAAACACTAGCCTTACTCCCACATTTATTAACATTATTATACATAAAGCCATGATTATTGCGGGGTTTTTAGAGTGGGATTCTTATATTACACTAAGAATCACATCCTAAGATTCCTGCAATAATCATGCTCGCGTACTTACAAAATTATCAAATAAAAATTTTAAATTAACCGAAAAATTTATGGCAAATAAATCATAGATCCATCCCTAACAGCATATTTATTGTAGAGTTCTTAGGTGGAGTTCTTAGTGTAATATAAAAATTGTTTCTTAACTTTTAACTAAAAAAATTAAAAATCATTTTTTAAATAAGATATTTAAAATATGATTCTTAGTTTTTCTTAGTTAAAAGTTAAGAGACAGTTCTTATATTATGTTAAGAACCCCGCAATAAACATGGCCTTATATGTTTATCAGTCAAGTTTTAACAACTTTTTTATCCTTTCACCATAAACTAATTTAACGGAGTGCCAGTAGGATGAGAGCACATATAGAATCTCTAAAAATTTGTTGTTTTTAACCTTATTTTTGTTTAGATTTATTCAAATAAATATAATTTTAAAAATAGAAAATAATACAAAATCCTAAACTAATATAAAATAATAATATTTTATTAAATATATTTAACTTTTAAAGCGCCAGTAACAAAATAATCAGTTTTATAGATAAAATAATATAAAACCTAAAGAAATATATAATAATTATAAAATGTATTAAATATATGTATATATATGCATATAATATATCGGATCGGATATACTTTCTAAAAATATTAATATTTGTGATTTGATTCACTATAATAAATATTAAATTATTTTATTTGTTTTGCTTAGAAAAATTACGAATATCTGAATTTTCCAGTTTAAATGAACAACGAATCAAATTAAAGTTTATGGTTACTCTGTACATCCCTAGTTGTCAGTGGTCTTTAATTTCCATCATTGATTATCTAGCTTTGTTGTTTGCGTATTTATTGCTTTCTTGTTTACTCTAGTTTTTTTTGTAAATGTTTACTCTAGTTTAATCTGGTTTATTTGTTACTCTTTTTCTACAAATTTATTGTTAGTCTTTCATGCTTAGTTAAGTAGTTCATTTTGTTCTGTTCCTCCAGACCGCAAGAGGACCCGACTGCGTCTGAATTAGCTTTGAAAATAATCACCCCTCCCCCCCCCCATCTCTAGATCTATAAGATCAAGAGAACCCGACTGCATCTGAATTAGCTTTGAAAATAATAACACCCCCCCCCTTCTCCTACGCCCCCAAAACACTTGCATATATCGTGTACTTTTCACTATCTATTATTTGTAGAATTTTATAATTAGATATCGCGAAAACGTCTCTAGAGGCATAAAGCAAAAAAAGTTGTATTTTATCTCACAGAAGATCATCTCTTACAAAAAAAAATCTAAATAAGAAAAAAAATGTTTGTAATCTTTGACAAAAAAAAGAAAAAAATGTTTGTTAAAAAGATATATATGTAAACATTTCTCTAACTCCAATCTTTTCAAAAGCTACTATACAAAAAGAGAAATACTGATGCTATATAGTGAGAGACAAATGTCTTTAATGTTTTAACAACAACTATTTTTATAACAATCATATATTTGTAGTTTAGTAACTATTTTGTTATAATATTCTCTATAACTATCTCTTAAATTACTTACCTTCATCAGTATCTTAAAAAAATTCAGGGTGAAAGTCAAAATTCAGAATGTTATTTATAAAACTTAAAGTCATATTTGTTCCCTAAATTTTTGAGTAGACATAGATGTTTAGATATTCGTTCAAGTTCGGATCAGATATTTTAAAATTTTGGATATTTAAATATAGAAATCAATTTAAATATTTTTATATATAGGATCGCCTTTGGATAAAATGCTGGCTTATTTGGGTGAGGTCTAGTGGAGCGTGGAAGCACGCGCTGTGAGTATAGAGTGGGGACCAATTAATTGGATCAAGTACAAGAAAGCAAAAGAATCTCTAACCTAATCTAAATAGTGATTAGGGGACATTAAGCACATAATCCGATCTTGAGTACTGTGTCTGTGGAACAATCTCTCCCTGTCTTGTATTTTTAGTTTAGTTTAATCTCTCTGGTTTTCTTTGTCCAAATGATTATCTAATCATACTATTTCATGTCATTATTATATAGCTATGCGGTTTGTTTCTTTTTCTTCTCCCGTGTCTAAAATGCTCCAAAAAAATACCTTGGAGTAAATGATCTCTCAAACTTTGATGAGTTAGTTTCAAATAAAATATTGATGACTTACGCACACAAAAGGTCACATATGTACATTCTGTGTGATGTTGTATCTGAAACATATGAAATCGAATAATGAAGCATACAATTTATTGAATAAGTACGTAGAAATACGTTTTTCGTGCTGGATTTTTGGTTATATGCATCCATCAATTATCAGTTTTAAATCGCTGAGGGGAATAATCTACTAGAAAGTAAAATACTTGCAAAGTTAAAAATCATTTGGGATACCCGTGACCGTGAGGTGGTTTCAGAGATACTCGATCGAAGCGGATCAACAAGTATCGAATGATTTATTGTGTTGGAATGCTTTATATAGGTAATCAACTTCGTGTTAGATAAATTGTTTTTTGTACAACCTGTTCATATGTTTGTTTTTTTTTTCGAAACAAATATGCTCGAAACGGTTTGAAGTACTACATACCTTTCGACCCAGTATTTCTTGATTAATATATGATGTTATTGTCCTCTCCTTTGTGTTAGATGTTGGCAAAATATCTATAAAATTTAATATAATTCGTTGTTTCATTTCCAGTTAAATCCAAAAAAAACTAAATATCCATAATTCAATGAATTAAAACAAATAAAGAATATGCAATATTTTTTGGAAAAAAACAAACTAAATCACAAAAATGACAATTAAAAAAATGAATATCTGATAATATATATATACACATATGTATAAGTAAAACTAATTATATAATATATATATATATATATATATATATATATATGTTAGAATAAACTAATGTCGGCTCTTGGTACTAATATTAATTATAGTTTGTTACATATACAAGTTGATGCTACATTATATAATTATTATTTATTAGTTTTACGATTTTTTAATCTCAAAGTTAAAAATATTGTATTATTATTCTTTACAATTATTGGTAACATATATTATATAATTATTTTTACTTATATACATTTTACAATATTTTATTCAATAGGTTTACTATTTAGTAATTATAATTTCAAATATGGCAATTTTTAATTTTTATTTTATAATGATATTTTGTTATTTTTACTAAATCTTTTTATATTGATTTTATTTATTTTATAAATAAAAGTATCTGGTTTAATGTATATATTTTACCGGATATCCGAATTTCTAATATATGGATGGTCCGAGAGTAAATTGAATCATAAATTATCTATCTTGATGAAAAAAAACAGATCATGAATATTTTCAAAAACCTGGATATTTGGTATATGTCCAATATAAAAACGAATTTAATACTATTGTGTATATACAGGTGTTTTCTCTAGATCTGTGAATCCATGTTATTCGATGGTTGGAAATGTTATTTTTAGGATCGAAATACTTGTTTATGGATTTTGCAATACACATATTTTTCTGTACTTTAGTTCATGCTCATGAAATTGCAAATTTTCGATGAAGTACTTATCCTTCCTCTATTCCATCTCAAGCACTTTTAGCCATAGAGTTACAATCAATACAACTCACAGAATGAAAATTAGGTCTCTAACTGCCTCTCGGTGAGAACCAAAACTGTTAACTAACTCTAATACCATTTATAACGTTCATGTAGGCCCCTTTGTGTGTCTATGGGTCCATTTAGTCTGACGCTCGAAAACATTATATTGAAACATTGGAATATTTATGTATTGACGATGTTAAGTCAAGATGTGATTTTTTTCTAATTGATGACTAAAAAAATCAACCATTAAGTTATAAATGATTCTCGTTAGTTAAAAAATCAATCATTAAGTTATAAATGATTCTCGTTAGTTTTATATCAATTATCTTTACCATTAAACCCGAAAAACATGAAATCTCCAAATTCAAACCCTAATTTGAGTGAGGTGATCTTCGGCAACGACAAAAGCGATTTCCCAGTGATAAGGGAGCAAATCCAGTCCAATCACGGAAACAAATATTACCAAAAATCTTTTTCGTTGGCAGAAATCGTCTTCCCTCAAACTTCGAGTTTGAATTTTAAGATTTCGAAATTTTCATGTTTAGTGATGAGGATAATTGATATAAAATTGACGAAAGTTGTTTAAGCCTTGACAGATAACTTTTTAGTCACTAATTTACCAAGTCAACTATTAGTTGAGGAATAAACTCGTGCAAGTAATACTTCGGTATTAAACTTGCTAATTTCAAATAGTTGACGATTTAAATGACCATTTTCCCTATCTCCAACACATAATACTATTTTGGTGAGAAACCCACATTATTTTACTGTAATTTTGACACTATAAATTTTTCATTTTCCAAAACTACAACACAAGATGTCACACACAAATTTTATTTTTATATTATTAAATTATATCTTTCATTACTTGATATATACAACATATAAAATTTATTATGTAATTATATTATATAAAAATATTACACTAATTTTTAAAAATAAAGTATAAACTGTTTAACATTTAATAATAGTAAAATAATAGATTTAAAATAAAATTTTCCATTATATGTGATATATGATTTTATATATTATTACTATTTTAATAGAAGCAGGAAAATATTTTTAGCATAGTAAAAATTGGTGCACAAAATTCAGTGTGGTATTATCGCTTTGCACTAAAATGGTATAATTTTGTAAGTTAGATTTAAGAGGTTTCCGTATAAAACATACTAAAATAGTATTTTGCTGTTGGGTTAGAAATGACTTTAAGAATTTGAAACAAATGTGCATGCCATTTTTTTAGTTTTTAATTCTCTCTAAGGGGCATGTATTCAATCTATATTTCGAGGTAATTTGTTTTTTTAATAAGGTTTTTGATGATCTAACGAATTTAAGAGTTTTAGGTGATTTTTGTTAAACCACTCTAGAATATTAACTAAAACCATAAAATTTAAATTGTATTCTTTAAATCAAGAAACTCCTTTCAAACCCTCTAAAATCGCTTAAAATTTTTAAAATTCTACAACTTAAAATATTTTCAATAATATTAGATTTCAAAAGTATCTTATGAAATGATAAGTTCAATAACAGTAGACTTTAAATAAGTTTTTTTTGAAAAAAAAATCATGTTTGAATAACAATAGATTTGTCATTTTAATATAAAACACCCATAACTTTTAGTTGAATACACCTCGCTAAGTGAATAAGATAAATCTATTTTCTTAAAAAGGGTGGAGTTTAATTAGAAGCAATAGATTCCCAGTTCCCTAGCTACATCTAATTGGAA
The DNA here is from genome assembly GCF_000801105.2 of Raphanus sativus. Classification (NCBI taxonomy): domain Eukaryota; kingdom Viridiplantae; phylum Streptophyta; class Magnoliopsida; order Brassicales; family Brassicaceae; genus Raphanus; species Raphanus sativus. The sequence goes on along the minus strand of NC_079514.1, from coordinate 33,669,701 downwards.
ACCATAACAACTACAATTTGATAAGTCTGAAAACCGACCCGGACACTGAACCGAACGAGTTACCGGATCACTGGGTCATCGGATCGACCGCGGGTGAACCGCGGATAAACCACATGTTAATAAATAAATTAATTATATTATATAAGAATATATTTGCTATGAAAATAAAAATATAAAAACTAAAGTTAATATTTTCTAAATGTTTTTAAAACATAAAATAATTGTTTTGATATGCATATATTTTCTGTTTAAAAACATTTAGAAAATTTTTAATTTTACTTTTTATATTTTATTTTCATTTGGTATAATTCAAAAAATAATTTAGACTATTTAAAAAATTTGTAACTAATTAAGAGTTGTGACATATAAAGATTAAAAATAAAATTTAATATATATTTACGTCTAATGTGAATAAAAATTAAACTTTAAATCTAAAATAAACCAAAAATAAAACATAATTGTACTAAAATAGTGTGATTGGTATTATGTATGATTAAAAATCAGAAAGTTTGATCTACATTGTAAAACTTATCACCAGAACAGTATACAGAGGACTTAGAACACGTAAAACCTATACTACAGAATTATAATATATAAAATAATCAAAAAGAAAAAAAGAAGAAAAAAGAAATACAAAATCAGTAAGATTAGCAGAGAAAGAAGAAGACAACAAAAAAAAACTGAAAAACATAACTTTTTAATTGGAAATTTAAAATATAAAACAGAATCTAAAAACATAACTAAAAACTTTTTAAAATATATAAAAGTTATCTATTGGTTCAGCCGATACTGGATTCGGGGTTTAGTGGGTTTTGGGGGGTTTTCAAATTTTAGATTTTTCACAAAATCCAAACCGGACTTATCTCGGGTCACCGGATTTACCGGTTCAACCGTGAATCCGGGTCGGGATTTAAAACACTGGTAATCAGTCTCTTCTAGTTACTACGGTAAAATCGGACTCCAACCTAGATATGTCCAATAATATAAAATGACACATTTAACTGATAGAACAGCAAAAAATTGAGATGAGACACTAGCAGTTCAGAGACTGTTCAGACCAATGTTTACTAAAAATTTCCAAGTTTTGTATTTATTTGTAACACAAACTTTCCGGTAAACATGGGGTACGTATACACATGAAGTTGTGTGGTTATAAGATTGCATTCGAACACATAATATTTGTTTGTCGACGTCGGTCGATTAAGAAACTTAATCAGAATGCTTTTTGTCGAGCTTGATCGGGGTATGTAAACATGCATAATACGTAGGTGATATATAATTGACCGTGCTACCATTCTTACCCTACATTATTAGTTGTCTAAAATTTTGTTTTATTTTCTTCTTTACACGTAAATTAATGTCAATGTTGACCTGCATAAGGAATATTTTTCATCATAACACATGGTTAGGACATGTTAAAACAAAGAATTAACTAGATTAATCATCAAAATGAGGAGTTGCGTATTTATGTTTGCCATGCATGGATGATGTTTGATGATATGATGATGATGATGATGATGATGAGTGGCGCTGATTTGACAAGATGAGAGTGAAATGGCAGAAGCTATGATGACATAACTCTCATTAGCAGTCGACAACGCTCCATGTCTCACTTCCATGTTTCTCTCGTCTTATTATCCTTGGCCAACACAGATCAAATACTCAAGTACAATATAAAAATTAATTATTCGCGTGTGTATATACACATATACGTGTATATATATATATATATGTGTGTATATAGGTACATATATGGTTTTCGTCGACTTATTATCCTAGTAATAGGTTGTCCAAAAAAAATTATTCTAGTAAGAAATAGAGTTCAATACTATTTAATAATATATATTTCCAAGTCTAGTAATTTTGTTTTTTGATCAAACATAACCCTGAACAAAAAGAAATGAAACTAGTCAAACTACATTATAATTGCACGTCTGGATAAACAAAATAGGTTAGGTTTGTAACTCTAACTAAGAATTTATCTAATGTATTTTGCTATTTTCATCTCTAAAATAGAAGAATTCTATAATAGAAGTAAAATTTATTCTAATGTATTTTTCTAAAATAACAATTTCTATTTTGTAGAGGAAAAATTAGAAATTCCTATTATAAATAATTTCACTTTCTAAATACTATAATAGAGATAAAAATAGCAATAGATTGAAGATGCTCTAAAAGTAGTTCAATCGGTTACTTTTGGAAAGGATTCCAGTGATCCAATTGGTATATGGAGGAATGATATTTTAACAGTTTATAATGATATTATAAATTAAAATCAAGATAGAAATTAGTTTTGAATGTAATTTTTTGTCAAAGGTTGTAAGTATAACGAAAGAGCTGATTCCATTGCGGTTAAGATTCAGTTCTTCATAAGAAAGATGACTATTCTGTATCATGGTATTATTAGTTGTCTAGGTTCGAGTCACTGATCCTGAAATTTGAAATTATAAAACAAGTTTTAAGTATATAAATCATTTTTGTTCGAAAAGGTATATAAAATCCTTTTAGCTAATTAAATACATTCACGTAAGACCACTCATTAATTTGCAGGGAAGAAAAGCTGGGCATCAGTTGTTTTTTCTTAAAAATAAATTGGTGAATTCAGTGGGATCAATAACACAACACAACTCAGTTAACTGATAATTTCTCACAGAATAACAATTATTTCCCAATTTATCTTCTTCTTTTTTTCGGGAAAAAGTATTTCCCAATATTCATAATTTTCTGCGAGTTAAACACATATATGCTGACAGAAAATACATACCCCCTGTAATCCACAAGTTAAGTGAGTTGTTCGTAACTTACTCTTAAGTAAGTGTCTATTCCATTTATAAAATTACTATATCTGATAAAAATAAACAGAAAACATTCATATGAAACAGAACTATAAATCATAAATTCAACTCCTACACCTAAATTTAAACTCTAAAATAAATCCAAATGTTTAATATAATTTAAAATTACAATATTAAAAAAACAAATAAAATAATAATAAAAATTTTTGAACTATAATTCTATACTATATAAAATGGAATGGAGATATTACTCTTGTAAAGTAATATATTTGTGTCCTCAACTTCAACTCCAACTCACCTCCAACCCTAAACCCATCACACCTCCGAATTTAAATATTAAATCTTAAACGCTAATACATAAATCCAAATCCAACTGTAAAATATTTTAGATTAAATTAAAATATAAAAATAGTATATAGTATTATGTACTATTAACTATAATATAAAATGGAAAGGAAATTAGACTTGATTAGGAAATACATGAGTTGCTGAACTAATGATAACGTTTGATACCTGTAGGTTTTACTATTTATTTAATTATTTTAGGTAGTAAGTTTTATCGGTATGCAGAAGAGCAAAAGTGTATTATTACATAAAATATATAATGTATGCTGGCAAATTAGGTTAAATTTTTATACAATCAATTATAATATTTTTGGTGGCCACAGAATGCAGTTTCCATATGTATTACTCGAGTCACCGTGTTTAGTAAAGGACATTCAGTAAACACCGTGTGTTTTGCGGAGAGGTAACTTTTTTTTTTTTGACGAATTGCGGAGAGGTAACTTCAAGCCGCTCTTTCCATGACCAACAAAAGTATAATTATATTGGATGTACAAGGACACTAATGTATACGTATAAATTTTGTATAAATAAAGGCACGACGAGGCATACAAGATTTATAGTTGAGTATTCTTTATAGTTCAATCAGAGGCGTAGGACAATAGGGACAGCGTGCATAATTTGGGGGATCCGGACGAGCTAAGACCTATACGTTGGAATTTTCACTCACCATAACTATTACGATTAGTTATAAGTTATAACTCTCACGGAGACGAACACTCAACAACCCAATTTTTTTTTTGTTTATTTTTTTTTAAAACGTAGTAGGCTGAATTAGTAACACTATACATCGTGTTACTTTTTGAATTTTGATGATCCAATAAAATAAAATATTTGTAAATTGTTAAAAAATCTTTTTTTTGAGCAAGAGTTAAAAAAATCTTACAAAATGCATACTGATAATGAAACTCTACAAAAGTATATGTTTTTCATTTATTGTGCATGCAGTTGAAAAATATTACCGAATAGTAAACATGTATACTACACGTTTCCTACAAGCCAGCTCGGAAAGTGTGTGTGGTCGGATGGCAAAACTGAGTGTGGTCGGAAATTTTCTAAAAAACCAGAGTTCGAAACCTCACTCATATGGTCAGGCAACAGTGATATCAAACTCCCCTCAAATCTATTTAGCACCAGTGGACAGGTCTCCGAAGATTAATCAGTTGGATCTTAGTTGGCTGAATATTCCGGATCAACAAAATAAAAACTTTTCTTATAAGCCCTAAGCACCTTTGTAAACTTTTCACATCCAAACTACTCATTCTTCTCTTATTTTTTAAGTGACTACGTTAAATAATGTATGGTTGTGTTCTAAGTTACAATAATTATTGGGAAATCAGTTCTTTTTTAGTAAATCTCTTAAAGAAGAGAGTATGATAGTCATAACCAATCAACCATTACATTTCTCTGAACAAATTAGAGAATCTACAGGGACGATTGTTTGATTTGTAGTTGTAAAAATTTTGCTGTAAAATTTTGATTTAGAATTTGTTGATGTAGCTGTATCTAATGTAATTATAGAAATTAAATGAAATTTTTTTGAAAAGAAAATATATTCGTACAACAATATTTAAAAATTGAAATATATTCCTACAGCAATATATATACTTTTTAGAAAATAAAGTTTCTATAGCCATTTTTTTATTTTATTAATTTTAGCATTAAAAACTAGTTAAATTATGACTAATAACTTTAATAGTTATAGATAGAAATTAAAGCTAAAACCACTGGTTACAACTTAACCAATCATTTCCTACATGGCATGCAAACTGTTAACTAAATTATGGTCTGAAAAGAATGTCAAATTTCTATTGGTTCTGGTCATGTGGGCATAAACGAATCGATATCCCAAAATTACTCGATGGTTACCTAAACCAACTTGATTACACATAACCTAAGCATTTCTTCTTCTTTCGATCTCATTAGCTTTTTTCTACACAATATGTCAACAACACCATTTTGTCTCTCCTCCTCGCCCCTTTGTCCCCCTCCAGCATTCACAGCTGGTCCTCATTTTCATAACTAAGAGACATATCAAGGGCATTTTAGGCATTTTAGGCATTTTCCAGTTTAGTTTTCTCCAAGTCCGTAAATAAAAACTTTTGCTCGTGGCTTTGACTGGTCGTGGCTTCCTCCTCGTTGTGAAGTGCTAAATAAATTAAGGTGAAAGATTATGGTTTTGTAGCTAGTTTATTAATAGAATAACACGACAGTAGTTAAATACGACAGTAATTTATAATATCACATGGCTAATGGATCCTCGATACTCTTTATTATTTAAAATATAAGTGATCTGTTTGACAAAAAATAAATGTGTTGATTTCATTAAGATTATTATGTCGTATTCGTAGGCAACATTGAATTTACTTAAAATTACATTCACATATAATTTGTTTGTCTCTGAGTTTGGGATTGGATATATAACAATATGATAGCGTATACATAGATGTACCGTACAGGGCCGGCCCTGGGCTAAAGCCCATAAAGCCAGGGCTTTAGGCGCCAAAATTATTTATGTTATAAGGGACGCCAAATTACAAAATATCTCTTTAGTGTAGTGGTTTGTGTCTAGTGTTCTTTTATGTGCAAGGGACGTGTTCGAATCTCCTCTATTCTGTTTTATTTTCTTTTTCTTTTTAATAATGGCAACAAATAAAAATATTTAATAATCAAAGATTTTAATACCTTTTCTAACCACTTTAATTTCCTTTTATCTACCTGCCTAATTAGTTTTGTTTCCTTCTAACAAATGTACGTTTCATTTATATATGTATTAAATTATATGATGCAAATTATAAAGTTACAAAAGTAAACAATAACTAAATTTTCGTTTTTGATAATGATTATAGCCAAAAAAAACTGATTACTTTTAACAACTTATTTCGTTATATTACAGATATAAAATAAACAAGAGGATCAAACAAAACTAATTATTTTTTTTATCTTAGCAATTGACAGTTTTTTTATTTATTTTTGTTAATCTTTAAATTCTCTATTACAAAACTGTATATTAGTCATTCTTCTCTTCTAATTTTCTATGTAAATTTAGTTTTTCATTCGTAACTATTTTTATATCTTTTGCAAGTTTTCTATATTTAAAAAAAAACTCAAAATATGAAATTAGCTTAAGGTGATATACATTAAAACTGTAAAAATACAGAAAACTAAAATTAATATGTTATATCATATATGTTGTATTTTATTTTTCTATATTTTATATATTTCTTCTTTTTGTTGTAGGATTGTTAGTGTTTTTATGTTTTATGAGTTATGATCAAAGGTATAGAATGTTTTCAAATTTTAAAAATGATTATATAGTAACAAATTCTAGTTAAGGGCAGTATTTTTTTTAGTTCGCTTTAGGCGCCGTATTAGTCCGGACCGGCACTGGTACCGTATCATACTCGTATAAAAACTATAATTAAGATGGTGGGATCATATTATATAGGTTCTACTTTTCGTAGTCAATTTTGAAGGTCACAGTGTCGAGATATTATCAGGTGTTCGTTGCTGTGTATTATTTTCGTCAAACGATCATATTTTAATTTGATTAAAAATTTAAAGAAAATTATACTTTATAAAATCATGGTTAAACTTGAAATTCGAATTATAATTCAATATAAATCGCTGGATCGTATTCGAATTGTTCACTATGATTATGACCTAGCTCGAAAAATTTCTACCTCCAAAAAATAAATAAAAACTCAACGACATGAAAATATTTTATTCTATTGCACCGGCCCAACGTACGGATAATGAACCTAAAATTATTATTGCAAAGAGATTGGGTATAAATCAAGATCGTCTCAGTGATGTTCTTGAGGAATTTGTCGTGGAATTTGTAGGTTTTTTAGTCGTTACAGTTAACCGTAGGAACATATAATAAGAATCATACAATTTCATGATCCGTGTTTGAATTCTACAAATTTGACCAGAAAACACTACTCTGTCTGCTAATTACTCGACATTTTGCGCCCTCCGATGTGGTCCATGGTTTATGTCATGTTTTTAAAGAGCTCCTCATCGTATATCAAAATCTTGATTTTTTAGTATATAATAATCTCATTAAATATAATTACACAAATATATGATTGTGTACTATGCCGTTAAACCGACTCAGTTCAATCTTATATATCAATATAGTTTAGGCTCTATAAATTAATAAAAACTTAATCACAAATTAAATTAATATAAAATAAGACATATCTGATAAAATAATAAAAAAATACTTTTAAAAATAAATATTTCTAATAAGACTATATAACAATATTTATTATATATAAATTTTATATAAACAGAAATAAAATAATTTGTTTTTATCTTTATATTAAATTTTATTTTTAGTTTTATTTTTATTTTCAAGATTTTAATGTTATTTTAAAATTATATATACACATATTTTTCTTCTATGATATATAGCCAAAATAGATAATATATTAAAAAATTCTAGAAAATAGATGAGTTCTAATATATAAATTTTATTCGTCATGTAATATAGTGGAATGAAATTTTTATTTAGAAAAAAAATATCTTAAAATATAAATTATTTTAAAATTAATAATTATGAAAATAAATACAATATTATAATGTTAATGTTATTAATTTACAATTCTACTGTATGTAAAGTGTATAGTGCCACTAAACCGACTCACTCTAATCTTAACAGAAAATAAAAATAGGGGTAACTAAATTTTAGTTTGATTTTATATATTTATAAACTTAACTAGAAAATACATTTTTAAATAAACAAACCAATATGAATTTAGAAGGATCGCTGGTTTCACTTTCCTCAAATATTTCTAAAGTAAAAGTTTTTTCAACAGAAAAAAAAAATTTGAACATAAAACTTAAACATTGACATACCCATCGTAAGTAACGGTGGAGAAAAAAGGTTGAAATGGGAAGAAATGCCTGAAAACTAAACACCATTATATACTTGTTTATGGGGTTTTGTCTCTCTTTTGTTTATTGTGAACCGATGACGCAAGTGCTTTTGACATTTACATCATTTACTATAAGATGGCACCATATTTTTTTTTTTGACTTAAGATGGCACCATTATTAAAATCAGGATGGTCATATTCTTTTTTTTTTGGTAATCAAGATGGTTGAAATTTACAAAATAATATCAACACTTAATCGGAAAAATTATATAGCACACATTTATCGTATACAAAATAAACAATGCGATTTGTTTATTAAAAAAACTTATTAGATAGATAGACATACTGGAAAGCAATAACAAGCTGATTTAAAAAAAAAATCCTTTTAAAGTTTTGTATATTCTAAACGGTTGAATTCGTATTCAAAAAGAAACTTTTCTTGCTTAGACTGTATTAACGTGATTATATATAGTCTTCTGTTTAGAGAATGTGATGTTTTGTTTCTCTGTCATTCCATAAAATTCTCAATATTAAACGACATAGAAATTAGAAGAAGAATATAATGATTAATATAATATATATTTTTTTAATTTATATTTGAATGGTCATATAGAACTAAGTCTATAACACTATTTTATTTATATTAAATATATATTAGCTTCTCTTTTTGACTAAAAATATATATTAGCTTATATTACTCTTAATATAGCTTTCAAAATTACTTTAAGTGAGAGTTACCGGTCAGTGTATTTTAGTGGATTTAAAAATCCAAACTAAATCTAATGTTGTTAGCTCTATGATTTTAAAATCTGTATTGAAATCATGTGTTATTGATTTTATAATTTCTATATTTTAACTCAAATCATGTGTTATTCTATCATACAGATTTAATGATAGATTTAATTTTAGAATGAATTTGAATGAATTTCTATGAATTTCTTTCTTAAAATACTAAGATTCAAATCGGAGAAAAACCCTCAGAATTTGTAAATACTAATTAGTAATTAAAATTATAAGTTAATTTTGAAAATCTTTCACTTGGAATTGTATAAATACTGTATGAATTTGTAAATCAATCAAAATACATAAACCAATAACAATTTCTAAATTTCAGTAGAATTTTTTTATTAACAGATAAATTAATTTTTCGTTAAAATGATAATATAGATTTCTTGACATGTACATTATTATTTCTAGTTTCCAAAAATGAGCTATACATTTTCCTATCTATTTAATTATTTTATTTGTTTTTTGAACCAACAATTTTTTAAAATTTTAACCTCATCATTTTTGTCTTAAGTAATATATTTGCGTATTAAAAATAAAATATATATATATATATATTTCAAAACATTGATATTCAGATTCTTCTGAAAAATTAAATACGAAATGGGAATAAACTTTTAGCAAAGAAAATTGGATATGGTAGTAACCACACGATAATATCTCAGTCAATGAAAAGAATAACCACACGATAAAAGCTCAGTAGAAAAAAAGTTAACCACACGTTAACATCCATATCATATTAGTTTAAAAAAAAATCGATATTATACTTTTTCAAAAAGAAACATCCATATCATACAGTAAACAAGATGTAAGGATATTAGGATATACGTAAATTGGTATCTTACATATTTAAAAGGTGGAATCCTCATCCTACACACACACACACTATATCTATGATTAGACAATCTTCTCGGAAAAAGCTTGATTCCATCAACAGACGAATAAAATATAATCAAATCCAAATTGTTTATGTCGATAAGCTATTCAGCATCTATAAGTTATATAAATTGACTAATTACTTATTTTGAATGTTGACAGAATAATTGTTTTACACTACTTGCTATTTTTTAACACTTGGTAAATTTCCAATTACATTATCATATAATTTTTAATTATATTACATATAATGATAATCTTTCTTATTTTTTTTGTTAAAAGACTATCTGCAAATGTAAGACCAACATTTAAAAATACTTTTTGGAATCCAAAATAAAGGTGGAATAGATTTCTATTTAGTGATTTTCGAGGATATAAGCGGACCAAATCGGTTTTTCTAACTCTACCGAGACATGTCTTATCTAGTTTAGTGCCTTTGGAGATCTGCAAAAATATAACAAGTGCTATTAAATCCTCCTAAAATAAGAATTCATTACAGAAATGAGAAAAACTATGTTTGTCAAAAGAAGAAAAAATAATTGGTTTGAGAATGATTCATGAATTTAACTTCGCACTGTTCACAAAGCAGTTATAGAGATTAGTACAATTTCCAACTCCCTCGTAACATAAGTTTTACGGGGTAATACTATAGATTAAATTCGCTATTACGAAATGGTGCAGTAGATTCTCCATCTTACATGTTGATTAGTATATTAGCAGCAAGGCCTTTATTGATTTTGGGCATAAAACAAAATATCCATTCAGGATATGATGTTAAAGCTTGAGAGGAACTATGGCTTTCGACTACACCTGCAAGGCTGGCTAGACCAAACGTTCTTGTGGCACATCCTCGAATGACGGTTAGCGACTTCATAAATGGAGAATCAAAGGAATGAGATGTGGCAATGCTTAAGAACTTTGTCGCACCCGAGGATATTCCCTTGATTTAAAGCCTGGCCATAAGCCGTTTTTTACAACATGATTCTTTATGTTGGATCTACACTAAAAATAGTGTACGTACATTGTTAAGTCAGGATAATGGATTGCCAAACACATATTTAAGGAGCAAGATGATATTATTTTTTCGGAACCAAGCATTACAAAATTGCAGGTCTTTGCCTGGAAGGTAAATGCTCCCCAAAAAATATGTCATCTTATATGGCAATTAATCACGGATCACATTGCTCTCATAAAGAATTTGACATGTCGTTATATCCGCAATCTGGAGAACCAAATGAGTCTGTAACTCACGCGATCTTTGAATGCCCACCGGTACTTCAAGCATAGGTCTTAGCAGGAACTCCTTCGCATCCGGATATCTTCTCCGTTTCCAACATATATACCAATATGAATTATTATTGGCGAAAATGTAATATTGAGGATCTGAAAATGGACAGAGATCCATACTCACTAGTAATTTATTATATTGGAAAGCGAGGAATTATAAGCTATCTATAGGAACCGACAGAGATTCCTTGGAGTTGATAATATATACTGAAGAAGAATGTCAAGCATGGTTCACGACCAATGCCGCCACAACAGATGTGCACCTTGAGCCTGTAATGCCGCCTTAAGCCTCACGCTTGGAGTGTATTTTCTTGGTAGATGGCTCTTGGACTTCTACTTCTTTATATAGAGGATGTGGATGGACATGGGTTGAAGGTGATGGACAGAACAACTCTCGGGTACAAAAATTATAAGAAAAAGGGAATCCCCATTGCAAATGGAGTTAGAAGCGCTTCAATGGACTATGGATAACATGTTGCATCATTCAACGTGTCAATACTTTGGTACTGATTGAAAAGATGTAATAGCGATGGTAGGGGACCCGGAGTCATGACCGAGCTTCTCGACATAGGATATTCAAGACTCCAAAAGCATATTTCAAGATTTCAAAATCATTTATATCCCTAAGAGATATAATGAATCTGCATATCATTTAGCTAGAACAACAATATTCTTTCTTAGGGACATTTGCTTTGTTGGTTACTCTGTTTCGGTCTCGTTATCTAGACTACCTAAAGTTTGAGTAATAGGATCACCTCAATTTTGAGTAATAGAATGACCAACACTATCTCAAGTTTGAATAATATAATGGTCTTTTGTCGTAAAAATAAAAAATCTGCAACATATTCAATATTGATAAACAACTCTTGGGATAATAATTCCACGATGAAGTTCTCTCTTAAAACACTTGGATCGACGGAGGATTCTGCATGTACAATATCTTTGATGGATAGACTCTCTTCATAATAGAAGACCACAGTGAACAGCTCTGCCAGCAGTACTCTAGAACATCCGATAAGTTTTGCATCTTATAATCTGCAATAAATTGTATAATTTGAGATTCGAAATCCAGATCTGAATGTAGAAATTTTTAAACTTTAACTATTAGGCCATTAGACTATGTTGCATTCACTTGCTAATCTATTGAAGGTTTAGAATACTTGTTTTAGAAAAAAAGGTAGGCTTCAAATGTTTCGTGAAAATAGTATTTTTTTTGACATATGACACTGCAGTTAATACTGATGTATATATATATATATATATAATATATATATATATATGTTTTTGTTATTAATAAGACCGAACTCTAATTGTTTGGTAGTTGTTTTATATGTTAGCATTTAAATCCTTAGAAGTAACCATATAGGTATAGTTGAGTGGTAAAGTAGGTTTGGAAATTTATTAAACATTCTGCATTCATAATCTATTGTTTTAGATATATTAGTTTGTGTAGTCAGATGACATAAATATTTAATTTCTTTTTTATGAATAATTGGATTTGTCTAATGGTAGTAAACAATCTTCAAAGTTTAATCGGTTAGGTCTTGGTTCACCGAATTGTTATGAGTTATAAAAAAAATAAAATTGTTATGGAAATAGGTTGGGGCCATGTCACCCGCACTTTGCTAAGATATGTTCATTATTCGATTTTGTTTTGCTATATTACACGTCCATGCATCATTCTGATCCGATTTCAAGAGGTGAATATTACCAAGGAATTTTAAAATGATTAGTTGTGCGATTGAAGCAGCCTGACTTGAGTAACTTTAGCTTTTTAAATGAGGAATTTCAACTAATATTGTGTAAATGTATAGTACATCAATTGTTTTCTATTGCCAACTTAGAATGTCGTTTTAGCAAAAAAAAAAAAAAAAAACTTAGAATGTCGTCGCCATACATATCTTTTCTTTTTTTAATTCATGAAGTGTTGTTCTTGTCGGTTTCAAACTTAATATATGAAATTCGACGAACTGTTGACTATCGACAATTATTCACTTATGAAATTTGTTTTTCTAGTTTATAATGGTTGAGTTGGTGGTATGCTATATACTAGAGCTTTTTCAGGATTTAAGAATTAATATTTAGATTTTAGATAGCAGAATATTGATAGGTTGTAAAGACTGAACCTTTTAATATAAATTCTTATATAGGTGCGACAACATAAATGCCGATTTGGCCGTTCAAATGTAATTAGTAGAAATGATATATAAGGATAAGCTATTTCTTTTTCAGAAAAAGAGAAGTTATTTCATTCAACTTAGTTTAGTTCATAACAAAGTTCAGATTTTTCATGAGCTAGTTTAGCGCATAATAAATTTCATACAGATTTTGGTGCTTAACTGGAATTCATATTATCTGGACTACGAGTTAAATAAATAATTAGTTCACGATTGAAAAGATAATAAATAATCAAAAATTAAAATATTAGAATAAGGCATATAATATATAGGATAACTAATATATTTTATGAATATATTTTAGATAAATTAATCAAATAATATTAAATATATTACTTATATTTATATTAAAAACTTAAAAAAACTGGTATTATAGTTTTATCAGATATTTTAAAAATCGCTCATATAACTCGTGGTCTCAAATTAAATTAATAGTCAAATTTATTTATAAATGAATTAAAAAACATAATTCATACTTGTTAATTTTAGAAGTGTCTTAAATCTATATTCACCGGTAAAAGTGAATATTTGTTAGGTGATATAGTATTCTTTTTAAGATTAATAAAATTACTTTTTGGGAAGATGTTTTACTAAAGGTATAAGAAATCGATTTTGGAACTATTTTATATTTATTTATTCATATAATCAATATACAAACTGTAAATGGATATGTGTCTTAATACATTTTTGATTAACTTGGGAGTATTATGGGTCTTTGGAGAGGCTTAGACTAATCTTTGGAAGAGGTGTACCCAATAGATAGATTCTTTTTTAGTGTATGAAATAAATTGTATGCAGAGATATTCATGAACAATGTGACTTAGTTTCGCGCAACAGATAGATCAAATTTGAAACTATTAATGTACTAAACATGTTTCCTTACCAATAGATCACAAGGTGTCGGCCACCTCAATACATTTTTGCTCTTAGTTTTCTTTGATTTCTTCAAGTGATTCGTGTTCGTTCATAACTAAGCTGTGTACATAATGTTTAAGAATTTATTGCTCATTTTGACATTTCTATATATATGTAACGGATAATAATTATTGTATAAATATTTTTTAAAATTGTTTGTTTAATATCAAATGATGTTTTCAGTTTTTGTGATCATATTTTTTACATTTTTATTGATACTTTATTTTATTTTTGGCTATATTTTTATTAAATAGAACAAGTGATCTTTTAGATTTATTTTTAAAATATTAATCTACATGTAATATCTTAAACATTTCTGACACAGTATCTATATTATAAAGTTAGCTAAAGAGCAAATGATCACAATACTAATTGGTATACATTCGTGAACTATCAGCGAGATAGAATAAAATCGGAGCCGCCATTTCCACTTCTCACTCCCACTTTCCACGTCTCTTTTATGGGTAAGTTCGATATCAATGCTCGTCTTAATCACCCACTAATATTCTCACATCAATATATCAAAAAAGCATAGTTTCTTAACTGTAATTATACTAATAATTTTATTCTAATTCCCTATAGATTGTTCCTCTATGCTATCAATAATAATTTTTTAGGCTAGCGAACATTAGAAAAGACTGATTAAAATAAGTTCAAAAATTAATTAAGAATAATCTCATGCCTCCATTATTCGAATCTTATTTAATAACTACTAGTTCGATCATTTCATTTTTGTGCGTGTAAATCTCACAATATAATTAATAATTCTAGATGCGTATATTTGTCTACTGCAAAATTGACTAAACGAATAATATATTCCAAGTTGAACCAAGAAAATCAATATATTCTAAGAAAAAAGAATAATGGGAAATGACATATTTCGAAGGGAATTACCAATTTAGTACAAGGTCCTATTAAACTCTCTCCAATAATATTTGGTAGATTTCTAAACGGCCTGAACCTGATTAATGGTATGACCGATTTCTCTGCTACCACCCGTAAACCCGCAAATGCAGATTTTACGGTTGGTATGTTTTAAAATAATCATAAAAATGTTACAAATCATTTTAAACCGTTCCGAATCTCTTAAACCAAAAATTGGTTTCATATAGTGTTTGCGGTTGCTGACGGTTGCAAGAAAACAATTTTTTTTTTGAACAAGAAAAATATAAATGTAAAAGTAAAAATATTCGATAAAAATTTAAATTGAAATAATAGAAATACTAATATATATATATTAAAACTTGAAAACACAAAAATATTTTCCATAATTTTTAAAAGTTTAATAATATAATTTTATAAATATAATTTTTATATTTATAATAATATTATGGTTTTAATACTTTTGTAATTATATAAAATGTAAATATTGTTTAACAGTTGCTGCATTTGGTAGTTAACCTAGTCATAAGTATCCCACAAACGCATCAATTTCTAACTGATATACAATCGTACAAAATTTTTAAAAACGTTTAAATCCGCAACCATCTGTATCCACAAATGACCGCAAATCATTGTAGATAAGTTATGTGTATATATTAGACGTAAATAATAGCAACTCATTTTCTAAAACTTTTGAAAAACTCTCTTTTAAAAAAAATCCTCCAATTAGAAAGCTACTGTATAGTTTCTAAAGCCAACAAAATAATAAAACTGATAGCTGCTATGTTCTTTGCTTATACTTCACGTCATACAATTTAATACTATAAGATTATAAAAAAAAAATCCTATGTCCTCGGAAAATCTGCTGACTTTTTTAAAATTGCAACAGTCACCCTTCCTCTATATAAAACCCTAGCTACTTCACACTTGTTTTCAGTTCTCTCTATCTATCTCTTTCCTCTGAGTTTAGTGTTTGAGATAAAGAAAATATGACGACGGTTGTGGAGGTTAGAGAATACGACCCAAGCAAGGACTTAGCCACCGTGGAAGACGTTGAAAGGCGGTGCGAAGTTGGTCCGACCGGAAAGCTCTCTCTCTTCACCGATCTCTTAGGTGACCCGATCTGCCGTGTCCGACATTCACCTTCTTACCTCATGCTGGTAATTTCTAGAACCCAGTTCTTATCCAAAACCCATTTTCTCAAATTGAAGTTAATTCAATTTTTGAAAAAAAAAGTCTGAAGATTGAATTAAAAGAGAGTTTTAGAAGTTATAGGTCATTTCGTAGTAATCATAGTTAGAGAGAATTATTTTTATTTTAAAATAATTATGTAGCTGATATATGAAATAATGTTGATTTTATTTCTTTTAGTGTTAGAGAAAAAAATATAACAAACCCCCGTTTTTCTAAGTTGAAGTTATTCGAGCAGCTAACTCATTATGAAGCAAGTACACAAAAATTAATTTTTAGTGTTTTGTTTTTTAATTAAAAATGAACAATAAAAATAAAACTCTTAGTAAAATTTGAAAAGTAATTTGAAAATTAGTGTGGTTTGCTTACTTTTTAGTGTTTTGTTTTTTAATTAAAAATGAACAATAAAAATAAAATTCTTAGTAAAATTTGAAAATTCGTACAGGTGGCTGAGATTGCTACCGAGGATAACAAAGAGTTAGTTGGAATGATTCGAGGATGTATCAAAACAGTTACATGTGGTAGCAAAACACTCGATGTTACTACCAAACCACTGTACACTAAACTCGCATACGTTTTGGGCCTCCGCGTTTCTCCTACTCACAGGTTCGTTTATATTTTCATTTAATGCACGTAACTAACGCTAATTAATAATTAACTATAAGTGATTAAGTTAACCACGTCACATTTTAAATTACGCAGGAGGCTTGGAATAGGCTTTCAGCTCGTGAAGGAGATAGAGAAATGGTTTAATCAAAACGGTGCAGAATATTCCTACATTGCTACTGAAAACGACAATCAGGCTTCGGTTAATCTTTTCACCGGAAAATGTGGTTACACTAAGTTTCGTACCCCGTCCATTTTGGTTAACCCAGTTTACGCACACCGGGTCAACATTTCTAATCAGGTTACGGTTCTCAAGCTTGAACCGTCGGATGCTGAATCACTTTACCGGCTACACTTTAGCACAACCGAGTTTTTTCCACGAGACATCGACTCTGTTCTTAACAACAAACTCTCGCTTGGAACATTCATTGCTGTTCCACGTGACAGCTGTTACGGGTCCGGGTTCGGGTCGTGGCCCGGTTCAGCTAAATTTCTGGAGTACCCACCTGATTCTTGGGCGGTTTTAAGCGTGTGGAACTGTAAAGACTCGTTTAGGTTAGAAGTTCGTGGTGCATCAAGACTACGACGCGTGTTGGCCAAAACAACGCGTGTGGTTGATAAAACGCTACCGTTTTTGAAAATTCCGTCTATTCCAGCGATTTTTCAGCCATTTGGACTTCATTTTATGTATGGCATTGGTGGTGAAGGACCATGCGTGAAGAAAATGGTGAAAGCTTTGTGCGGTCACGCGCATAACCTGGCTAAAGAAGGAGGATGTGGTGTTGTGGCAGCGGAAGTGGCCGTAGGAGAGCCGGTCCGGAGAGGGATACCACATTGGAAGGTTCTATCGTGTGATGAAGACTTGTGGTGTATTAAACGGCTTGGAGAAGATTATAGTGACGGCTCTGTTGGTGACTGGACTAAATCGCCACCTGGCAATTCCATTTTTGTTGACCCTAGAGAATTTTGATATTTCAAATTAGATTATGTTAGAAACGAATATTTATCTTTCATGTCAGATTCGATGTCTTTTAACCTTTGGAATGAATGATGTAGTAAGATTCTTTTAAATATGTAACTTGTTTAAAAGAGATTCGAAGTTATATATACTTCGTTTTGGCAAATCGAAGGTAGTATTTTATAAGAAAAATCTTGGATGAAATATCCCTTGTTTGAAGGGAATCTGTTTTTGTTTAAAAAGCAATTTTAAATTCAAGTAATATTTTTTATAAGGCTGAAACAAGTAAAGATGAAAGGAAAAATGAAAAAAAAAAGGGGAGACGACTTATTTCCCCACCGTAACTATCACATAGTAATAAATGTATACAAAATTTCGACCTCGTCCTAATTACACACCACAAAAGTTTAACAACCCGTTTCCACATACGATGAAAGTTCGAAACCCGATTCCCCCTTAACTTTGAAAATCGAACTAATACCAACAAATAGTGGTTTAAAGTTGGTTAGTGTTCCCTAAACCTAAAGTTAACCAATGACTAACCTAACTAAACCAAAACTACCCGATTATGACCCGTTTAAAGAGTAAAAACCCGATTAAATCCCCATAAACCAACCCATGACCCGAGTTAAACAAATTAGAAACTCTCGCGAAGAAGAACGTCGTTGCTCCTCCACATCGTTGCTCCTTCGATTGTCGACATCAAAGGGATAACTAATTCTCCACACCAACATCTCTTCGGAACACCAACAACACGACCTCTTGCTCGAACGCTAGAGACTTCACTCGAATTTTCAGATTCATGCCTCATACTTTCTGAGTCTGGGAAACGGATTCTCTCTCTGAATTTTTTTAGATTTTAGGGTTCTAAAGGCATCAACTCGGTTTTGGGGGTTTCAAAGGGATTTCGGGTCGGGTTTAAATCAATCCATAGTCGGATCTTTAACTGGGTCGAGGTGTACCAATATTAACCGATACGAACTGGTTTACTAACGGTTCATGTAGTAAACCATTAAAACCAAGCCAAATCTTGGTCTGTGTGGAAACGGGTTTCGAACTTTCATCGTATTTGGAAACGGGTTGTCATACTTTTGTGCTGTGCAATTTAGACAATGTCGAAACTTTGTGTACATTTATTACTATACCATAGTTATGGTGGGGAAATAGGTCGTTTTCCCAAAAAAAAAACAGATCTCCAGCAGTTCTTTTTTTTTATTTTTTGTCGCATCTCCAACTGTTTTAAAAATTAAAAAGCCATTACAAAAAGGGTAATATTACGTATGTCTCATACATATCATTGGCATAAATTTTAATATATTTTTTGTAAGGAAAAGATAACAATTTTTTTTTGAAAAATAAAATAAATTTTTTATTACATGCAGTTCTTGTTCTTTGGTTATTTACCCTCAAATCTCTTTATTTATTGTACTTACCTTTTCCTATAAATCGACAAAACGAATTTTATTTTACTGAAAGCAATGACAACATTAGTAATGCAAAGCTATTTTGACTACCAAAAACAAAACAAAAACTCTTAACGTTTGATTTTCTTATCTCACATTGTTAGTCACATATATTCAACACTTACATACTGAATAGTATAACTGAAAGTGTAACATCAATTGTAGATTTTAAAGCCATGGGCCTTTCCAGATTAGTGTCCTAAAAATGGAGGTGGGGAATTGAAGCCACGAGTTAGTATATCTACTCAAGTACTCATGCAGTCATGCTTGCTAATATTCATAAGAGATTTTAAACAAATTCGATAAACATCAGTTTAAATAGGGGCAAAGAACGGGCTTGAGGCTGGGCACAAAGCTCATTACTAGGACCCATTGCTACTTGGCCCATTTATAAAGATTAATAACCAAATGTTTTCATTAAAAGGAAACTCAATAAAAGCTGTCGATTCTAGTGGGAAACAAATGGTAGAGATTCACTAATGCTGAGATCAGTACTCTTTCTCGTGGTCCCATTCGTCATCCTCGGTGTTCAGAGTTGTTGTGGTGAGCTCAGGAGTGCTGTATCCTGTTGATGAACCATTGGCTCTAATCTGTTCGAAAAACAGAACTTGTACAATCACCCGCATTGGCAAACGCTCATTCTGCACTGCATGTTCACACGCTTCAGCTGATAGTTTCCTACAATCCATTAACCCGCAAACTCTCTTCTTCTCGCTTTTGCAAATCCCTTGATGTTCCTGAAACATTACAATGGGTCATTATAATCAAGAGCTATTATATTACCACATCTAGTGGCAAAAACTTTTGGATCATCTAGTTAGGGTCTAAGGGGTCGCATGTTCGATTTCCATTGAGAGGGACCTTCTTTTATAAAAGGAAAAAAAAAGTTAACATGGTTTATATCTAGTCTTAAGAATATCTACGGGCTTTAGGGTCAATGACTTCCTTGTCATTACAAAAAAAAAAAAACAGAGGATTTGCATCTTGGGTTACCTTGAGAAACATGTCGATGGCGCGGTATAAGCCATCATGAGACTGTCTTGGGAAGCTAGAAACCGTTTCAGCGAGAGAGAGGAAGCTCTGGAGTAGGAGATTAGGGTCTCTTGATTTCTCAGCTAAGTATCCATCAGCGAGCTTTGCAACAGATGCTTTTGAGTGAGTTTTCGGATCACGCTCCATAAACTCCTTGACTAGGCTCTGCACCATATCTATATCAAACATTAAGATATCATTCACTGTTGTCTCTTCAAGCTGCTCGCTGACCCGCTTCTTTACCCTCTCTTTCACGGTTTCTTCGCATCCAAGAAACATCAACGCTCGAAGCAGCTTACTCAAGAAACTTGAAGAAACACTTCCTTTCTTATCAGGGAGAAGCTCTATGATGGATTCAGTCAAAGATTTGTCAATGTCTCTCACTGAGCCTTTGCTGAAACCACCTATTCTTCTTCTTGCATAAGCATGTAACGCTTCTCCAATGACTTCAACAGGCACTTTCCCTCTCGTCTTGATAGCTTCGATGGCTTGTTTATACAAATCAATATGAAGCTCACATAGATCTTCCACCCACCAGTCTTTTGGAACAGCTTTCTCATCAAGCTTCTTCTTCCTGTTGTAAGTGTAAGACCACTCGACTTTTGAGGTGTCTATGGAAGCTGTGTAAGCGATGGAGTCGAGACAACGCTTGACAAGCTTGTGGATAAACTCATTAGAGTAGTTAGGGGAGAGATCCCTTGTGGTCTGGAAGACAATGATGGAATCTTTCCAGCTACGGAAGATAGTCGAGTTCAAGAACACATCGATCTTGTAAACAAGATTGCTTTTCTCAAACGTTTCATTCATCTCCAAGAACTCAGCTGCGCAACGAGCTGCAAACACGTTGTAAGCGTTTAAGGTCACCGTGATGCCGTAGCAGAACTTGACACAAACCTCAAAAGCAACAGAGCCACCAGGAATCTCTGATATGTCAATCTCATCAACTTGGTTCTTCTTCTCATCATTTCTTGATGTTGCTATGAGTTTTTGGAGATATCCACTTTTGGAAAGCAGTGGAAACTGAAAAACATGAAAACTGTTCTTTTTAGGGTATCTGTTTTTGATTGTTTTTAATGTTTATAAACTTGAGAGTGGTTCATACCTTTTGCAAATAAAACTTGATATTGC
This sequence comes from Raphanus sativus, assembly GCF_000801105.2. Taxonomy (NCBI): domain Eukaryota; kingdom Viridiplantae; phylum Streptophyta; class Magnoliopsida; order Brassicales; family Brassicaceae; genus Raphanus; species Raphanus sativus. The sequence goes on along the minus strand of NC_079514.1, from coordinate 33,648,380 downwards.
CGATGGTGATGATGAGCTCTGTTTCTAACTCAGTTGCTACATACCTAAGAGCAAGAAACCATCGTCTAAGTATCATCAAGAGAGAGAGAGAGAAGTAAGAATATGTGAGAATATGTTTTTACATACCTAACATTGTCTCCTTTTGACTGAACCGTATCAGGTTTGGATCCAAGTTTCATAAACTTCATTATTTCTTCTCTTTGAGCCTTGTTGCACTCAAGAATTCGAAGTTCTTTAGCCCAAAAAAGAAACAAAGCTAAAGAGATCTATGCTCAAACTTTATTCTCAAGAAAGCTTAAGGAGCTAGTTTTGGAAGGAAAGAGTGACTTTAAAAGAAATATTGTTTATGGAGTTTTCACGTTGGAAACATACATATTAACATATATATAATATATAGTTTTTTTAGAGATTCGCAACAACACACCCACCAACTGAAGGCTCGAACATCCAGATACCACGCTTGTCTCTTTTCCTTTATCTAAGTGCTACACACATTCACAGACAGAGAACACACATGAAGCTCCTCTTTTTTGTTGCCCGTTGTGTAATGTTTTTCTTTTCGATTAAAATAGACTAAAGATTCTGACTACAAGGAAAGACACAAAAGAAAACGAATCCAAAGGTTGCATCTTTGTAATTTTGATTTTATGGGTGATGAGTGCAAAAAGGTTGATTCTAGTGGATTTAGAAATCCAAACCAAATCAAGTGTTATTGGTTTTATGATTTTAAAATCTATATGTAAATCAAGTGTTATTGGTTTGTATATTTTAGTGGATTTAGAAATCCAAACCAAATCAAGTGTTATTGGTTTTATGATTTTAAAATCTATATGCAAATCAAGTGTTATTGGTTATATGATTTTAAAATAGATTTTGAAATCAAGTGTTATTCAATAACAAGAATTTATTTAAGGATTTGATTTGAAACTATATTTCAATGGATTTGTAAGGGGTTTTACTCTCAAAATACAAAAGAACAAATACAAAGGTAAACCTTGTTATTTTCCTTGGATTTGTAATATTGACTTTTAAAAAAACTCTCTCAACATCACAATTTATTTTCTGTTCACGAAGACATGAACCCCACACCACCTACAGGCTACAGCTACAACCTCATCAGAACACATTAGGCTCTTCTCCATCCAACTTCATCATGACATCCTGAATAATAGGATGAAAGCTGTACGTAAAATTACATGTTAAGTAAACTGACCACAATTTTTCAAGTTTTTTGCTGCCTTTGTTAACTTTTGTAGTGCTTGATTTTCTTTCAATATACAACGCTTTCTGAATTTAAAATGAGCTAATCAATAACACTCTCTGCATTGTAAAAGTTAAATTTCCCATATAAAATACAGAAAGGAGATTGTAGTTCAAACAATCCACTATGAATCTAAAAATGAAGATTGACAGCTCACTGTTTAAAATGAAGATAATCATTGACGTCAGCGACTCAGCGTCTTGCACGTTAGCCATCTTCTGTTTAAACATTTTAAGAACTTCAAAGAGAGAGGTAGAGAGAGATTTCCTAATTTCTTGTTTGTTTCTGTCATTAATCATTTCATGAGTAGTAGATGATTATTGCTATTTTAGTTTATTCTCTGTTATATCAAATGATTATTTTTATTTAAACGTTTCTTTGATTTCTTTCCTCCAAAATGTTTCCTTGACCCTATGGAGTATACATCTTTCTTCTCATATTGAATTCAAACAAAAACAATACTAATAAGCTGGTCTCATCTCTCGTAAATCCATTTGGTTGATTTATAATAAATCTACTTACTTGATTTTGAAATCTTATTTGAATTCTTATGAAATCCATTTATTTGATTTTACAGTCAGTGGATTTATAAAAAATTTCCAAATCTGTTGAAATTTCTAAATCCATTAAAATTCTAGAACCAATAACCCCACTAAGCAGTTCTCTCTCTAGCATCAGAATTTCTTGGTAACATTTATTCAAAGGACAAAATGAATCAAATCTTTTTTGTATGTTTTTATTGGGAGATCTCGGGGATTACGAGATCGCCCCGAATATATTTGGATGTAACTATTAGGAAATATATCATTAATATATAAGTTAGATTTCCTATTCTATTATGTAAAGAACTTGCTGGACAAGTTATGTAATTTGTATAAATAAACCTATTGGCTAAGTTAATAAGATGAGAGAAACTATTATATTACTGAAGTTTCCTCCAAACTTATCATGGTATTAAAGCCATAGGTCCTTCCTATGGGTTATGGTTTTATTTTTTTCTTGCTTTTCAAAAGAAAAAAAAAATTCTAGTTACGTAATGCTTTCTAAGAATATGAAGGTCTTATCTACTACTTATTTTTCGTGACTGAGTTTTGATTATTACAATTATATTTACTTTCATAGATTTATATTTTTTTGGTTTTGCTACTATTTAAAACAAAAGAAAAAAGAAGAAGAAGAAAAGACGTTGTCTTATACAACAAAGAGGGCGACGTTCGATTTGATTATTATTACTGCGGATTATGAGCATGGACCATGGATGGATTCGTTCATATTTCACTTGTGTAATATTCTTTTATCATGATCTTCATGTGGCTATTTATCAATTACAACTTCGATGTAGTCACGAAGATGACGACTCCAACGGGTATATACGGATCCAGTGGAGTGATTATTTGATGATGTTGCTGTGGACTTTGAGCATGGATCAGATGGGTTCGTTCAGTTCACATGGTGGCATGAGAAGATGAAGATACACAACTACTACAGTATTCTTCATTAAATCGATGACCGTGACGAGATATAAATGCTATTGATGACCGTGGCGAGGTATAAACATGGCCTTATGGTGGGGTATAAACACCATGAAAATTATTTAATGATTGTCCAATCTCATACGTGTTACCACGTATGAGCTTGCGGGAAGATCTCGGGGATTACGAGATCACCCCGAATATATTTGGATGTAACTATTAGGAAATATATCATTAATGTATAAGTTAGATTTCCTATTCTATTATGTAAAAAAGCCTATTGTCTAAGTTAATAAGATGAGAGAAACTATTATACTACTTAAGTTTCCTCCAAACTTGTCAGTTTTCTATAAAGATGGTTTAGTGTAAGCCTAACATCAGAGGTCAGAGATAGTTTCTTGACACACAATAGAGATAACGTACTCGTAAGTTTTCCTATTTTAATCAGGGATCAAAGAAGGCTAAATGGTTGTGCAAGTGTAAACGAAAACCAACATGCAAGTGTTATTTGCCTTATTGGTATTTATATAGTGTTAGCTTATTGTTCATAATGGTGACGCTTAATAGACTTAACTTTAACATTGCTGCACATACAATGGTTATCATTGCAATATATGGAAGCTTAGTATGCATCCTCTCACCATTTTCCCTCCCTATACAAGATGGCTTGCATTGCAATGTTTATAGATTAATAAACATGCGTTGTCTCTCCCACATACCGACATACGTATGTGTGAGATGCAACTTTGTCTTCTGTAGAATATCTCGTCACCACCACCGTGTCTCCTTTATTTCTTCTATTATACCTGAAAAATGTTTTTTTTTCTTATGAAAACTTCCCTGGAAAATGTTCTTGAGGAGTTTTACCAGTCAAAATGATGGACATACACGAGCATCAAGTGTTTACGACCATGTTTGTTGCGAAAAGATACCTTTAACTTCAGCATTATATATACGAGGGAGAGAATTAGAAACGATCAGAGTACGGCCTCTTTGATTTCTTGGTCTTTATTCGACAACCACCCAATTTTTTTATATCTACAAATATGGATACTTAATCGTTTCAGAGTAGACATTAATTAACAAAAACTTAAAAGATTTTTTTTGTTGAGTATTTAGGTTTGTCTTAGTTTAACACATCTTGGAATTGTAGCGGAGTACGCAGCTGTAGGAGAACTTTCAGCGAAACTGAAATTTGGAATAAAATTTAAATTTTTCTTTTTGAAAGCTAAAGTTCTCCATACAATCATTGAAAGTTCAAGTGTTATTTCATAAAATTTGGAAACGTAAAAATTTCATATTGGTGAAGGAATTTGTTTTCTTTTTTCATTGTAAATAAATAAAATTTTATTTGCACTATTAAATTGATTTCTTTTTTTTCTTTCATATGAGTAATTGCTGAATTTATGGATATTTATTTAATTTTGGTTATTCGAATATTTTCAAATATTTAAGAATTTTTAAAATATTTTTAATAATTTTGGATATAAATATAAATTTAATGAATATATTTAAAATATATAATTTTGATTTGAATATTTTTAGATATTGGTTCGGATTATATTTAGTTTCAGTTCTTCCGTACCAAATTATGGATGTGTTCAGAATTTTACTAGATTTGATTATATTTGGTAAAATAAAAATTTGCATTGAAGGAGGACAGGTTGGGTTGCCTGGGTTTCTTGGCCTAGCATTCTATACCCAACATCAATGATATCTACATTCAACTGTGCTCCGGAGACACGGTGGAAACATGCCCATCCAATGTGTTTTTTTCACGTCATGCTCTGATGCCGGACGTTTTCCAATTGTCTTCTAGTGTTAGAAGAAGTGAAAAAAGACAGAGGGAGGAGGAGCAGCTCCTTCCCAGACATCTGCAACGTTCTCCTACATTTAAAAAAAATATATAAGATAAACTAAAAGAAAATATTTACCTATTGTGATTTTCGCGGTCGTCTTAACTGAACGACTTGAATTTGAACTACGAATTTTCAACTTTTACTGAAATCATATTTCCTTTCTGTGCCATATTTTTTACTTTATAGATTTTTGTACCTTTTGTTTTTCCAGTCCAATATTTGTTTTGTTTTGAAATTTACTTATGTTGCGCAAAAAGCATGATTCCATCTATAAGTTATGTATTGTACGTTTTTGGTTAATGAAATTTTCTTTTGTCATGACAGAATTCCAAAATTTCATACACGACGATTTTGAGAAACTGGATTGTTGATATTGAAAACAATTTAATACATAAACCGATTAAAGCAGAAATAAACTCTACATAGCAGAGTGTTGTTAAAAAAAGAAAAAAAAACTGTACATAACAGAGAAAAATGTCATCTATTGGAATCGACCACACTTGAATGAACAGAACAACAGATGCATAACATCACAGATCATGCTGATACACTACCATAGGTGTCGCTTGAATAGTTTACGTAAACATATGTGGCGTAAGTGTAACTGTACCGAGTTGTCCCGTTTCAGTGAGCAGGGTATAAGAGGAAGTTGAGACCTCTCGTGGTGTTCCAGCCTGGAGAAGCTGATTTGAATCGGATCTCGAAATCTCATCTCCCAACTTCGAACTTCGCGACGATTCAGAAACATTGCCTGATTACCCAGACGAGGATAGTCTTCTCCAAACGAATTTGACTCTGATTCCGTCGACGTGTCATCTGAGTGATGTCGGTGATGATCGATAGACAGCTTTCGCAAGTTCCATGAGGGAGTTGTAGTTTGTGACTTGGATATTCTCTTGTACTACAAGGCTCTTCCTCAATTAAAAATAAAAATAAAACTAACAAACATATTTTTTGTAAACCAAAAATAACAAAAATATTTAAATGTATACATAAAAGAATTTTAATTGGAATCGAAATAAACCTAAGGTTATTGTTCAATTAGGATTTCCTCTTACTAAGATCTTCCTTTCCTGCGGCTGCTACCTCTGTTTTCTGTGGCAGTTGGATCCTTCATCTTCTTTTTATTTGTTTCTTTCTTTTGTATTCCTTGCTTCTATGTTCTCTTTGTCACTTTGGATTTTTGGTGGCTGGTGAAAGTTAACTGTGGGTTTAGATCTATTGATATTCGGTGGGTTTCTGTATTGCTTGAGACGGTAGCTCCTAGGCGTTGGGGGTTTCCTCTCTAAGCATGTCTTGTCGTCCACTATGGCATGGCAGATAGTATTGGTGAGTTCGTGGATGAGTTGCACTTGGTGTGTTTGCTCTTCTCTTGGTGCGCTCTGGAATTTCAAACAGTGGGTTCTTTTTCTTCATCGTGTGATTTCAGTCGTTGCTTTTCTTTTTTCGGTCTCCAAGAGTGCGATTAACATTAGATGTTGTGTTTTCTTGCGTCTGTGGATCTGAGCATTGGCGTGGGTTGGTTGTTTCTGTTGCTTATATAGCTTCTGTGGTTATGGTGGCACATATTGTTATCCTTTTACTTCCCGAATAAGAGTTGCAATTACGACAATTGTCATGAAGCTGTTTATCATCTTTTACGTCATAGAGCATAGTATCTTTTACTTAAGGTAAAGTTGTGTGTTCTTTCATTAGAATTTAATCATTTACCATAGTTCCTACTGGTAAACGGTATTTGTTGAAGACTATTTGAAATAAAATACTTTTCCAGTGTTAAGAAAAATAATATAATTAGATAATTTCTAAACATTTTCACCTTACCGAATGAAAAAGAGACAAATCAATCAAACCAATTTAAGTTCTAAACCGGCATGTACTAAAATATATACTTAAAATGTCTATTGGTGCTCTGAAAAGCTCTTTGGTCGAGTAGTTGTCATATTTTGCTACGTGTAAACTTAATAACTTTTCTTCTGTTACTTTATATATCTCTCTAAAATGTAAAGAGACAGAAGTTTCACACACAAAAAAGTTCGAAAAAAAGACATCGAGGTTTTAGAGAAGTGAGAAAAAGTGGTAGCCATGGATAAGTATGAGATGGTGAAGGATTTGGGATTTGGTAATTTTGGATTGGCTCGGCTTATGCGTAACAAGAAAACAAACGAGCTTGTGGCTGTCAAATTCATAGATAGAGGATACAAGGTTCTTCTTAATCTTCTTCTTTTGTAAATTTTTTCAGTTGATCTGTTCTTCTTGATATCAGAGACATTTATATTATTATAAAAATGATTTGTTGATGCAGATAGATGAGAACGTTGCAAGAGAAATCGTCAATCATGGATCTCTCAATCATCCCAACATTGTTCGGTTTAAAGAGGCAAGATAAATTTATATTTTTTGTTTTTAATCAAGAATTGAATCTTAGGTTAATTTATTGTCCTTAACTCGAATCTCTTGGTTGACATATAGTTAACAAATATATATCATGTTTGACTCTTAATTCGGATTCTCCCCAAACTCGAATCTTGGACGAACCGGTCCATTGATATATTCGATATGGCATATTGAACCCACAGTTATTGAGAAGCTACAAAACATGAGGTATTTGTGCTAATCAAACTTTAAACTTGGTGTGTGTCGATGACTTAGGTTGTCTTAACTCCGACACATCTGGGAATTGTAATGGAGTATGCAGCTGGAGGAGAACTGTTCGATCGGATATCAAGCGCTGGTCGATTCAGCGAAGCTGAGGTTTTTTCAGAAATCATGACTTGTGTCAACAAATATACACGCTATATAGTTCTAGTTAAAATGAATTTATTATTTCGATAACCATGTTTTCTACATGCAGGCTAGATATTTCTTTCAACAACTCATTTGCGGCGTGCATTACTTACATGCAATGGTAAATTTAATTTTAGTACATACCAATTAAATTGTTTATAATGTAGTTGAGTTATGTGTTTTATTGATGACCAAATTTATTTTGTAGCAAATATGCCATAGAGATCTGAAATTAGAAAACATTTTGCTTGATGGAAGTCCAGCACCCCGTCTAAAAATTTGTGATTTTGGCTACTCGAAGGTTCTTTTCTTAATCATTCCATTTATTTTCTTTTATTACTTATAATTAATTTTTTAAATGTTTAATACTTTTTATTATGTAGTCTTCTATTCTCCATTCAAACCCTAAATCAACGGTGGGGACTCCGGCATATATAGCACCGGAAGTTTTTGGTCGTTCGGAATACGACGGAAAGGTAAACAAATTATTTTCATAATTCCATTTTTTAATAATAGTAATGAAGATATTTACAGGTCTGAATTCCACTTCCAATAGATTTTTTTTTTTTCATTTGAATTCCACTTTCAATAGTTATAAAACAATAAAAGATAGAAAAGAGTAGTAAACGACAAATTAAGCTTCATAATTTCCACATGACAACTATCACTAATCTTATAGGATACTATTTGTTTCTTGTCGCCATCATATAGGATAAATATACTATATAGTTTGGACTTTATCCCATATCCATTCAAATCAAATGGCCATTCTCCAATTAATTTGGCAAACGTCGCTATATTCATTATTCAGCTTAACATATCCAGATCTGTTTTCGGAAATTACGTGCATAACTCTTGGTGGTGTGATTTGTCAAAAAAAACTCTTGGTGGTGTGACCTTTTAAATTCATTTAAATCCATTGCTAAGAGGACGATTGTCCATTTCGGATAAACCGAGCAAAGTTTATTATTATTATTTTTGTTATTTAGATTCCGTAAAGTCTCCAAAAACGTTTCTTTGAGAATAATAATATATTTGATTAAATAAAATTTTAACTGAATTCACTACTGTGATGAACCAATGCGGACTAAGTTTAGTGTTTAAGTTGCTTATTGTTCCTAAAAGAAAGAAAATGAAATCCGAGGTTGTTTGATATAATATTTCTACACACAGTCAGTTGATGTGTGGTCTTGTGGAGTGGCACTCTATGTTATGTTGGTAGGAGCTTACCCTTTCGAAGACCCTAAAGATCCACGCAATTTCCGAAAAACTGTCCAGGTTTTTTCATATATAGATAAAATTAAATGAGATGATATTTTTTTTATTCGTATAAACACAGTACTCTTTATGTTATTTTGATGTTGGGATTGCAGAAAATAATGGCTGTTAAGTACAAGATTCCAGGATATGTTCACATATCTGAAGATTGCAGGAACTTATTATCTCGTATATTTGTTGCTAATCCATCACATGTAAGTATACCTTCTTCTTGTTAACAAGTGAAATGTACTATATCAGATTGTTCTAACTAAACAAAAGAAAAAGGGTGTTTTCATTTTAAAATATTTTGTTTATAAAACACTTATTCTATTTTACATATATTTATAGATTATAAGACGCAAATGCAAAGCCTAAATGGTTTTTGTTTCATTCCGTGTATTGTAAATGAAATAAAAAAATAACATTTTCAAATAAATTTGAATGTAAATCTATACGTAAACAACATTTTAGTATTTATAAATTTTAATAGTTATCAACTAATTATTCTTTAATTTTTGTTATTTTTAACTGTTATAGAGAGTTACGCTCAAAGAGATTAGGAGTCATGCGTGGTTCCTAAAGAATTTGCCAAGAGAACTAAAAGAGTCCGCACAATCAGTATATTACCAAAGGAATGGTAATCTGATTAACCTTTCTCCTCAAAGAGTAGAGGAGATTATGAAGATACTTGGTGAGGCAAGAACCATTCCAAACCTTCCAAGCCCACTCGAATCTCTTGGAAATGGTGAAAAAGGTGATGTTGATGAAGAAGAAGAAGAATATTTGGATGCTAATGATGAAGAATGTGATGATGTATATCCATAGACAAAAAAATATTATTAATGTTGTCAAATTATGAGAAGTACTTGTAATTTTATTTTTGAAATTCGATATTAAGTTGATAAGTTAAGAGTAAAATAACAATTTAAAATAATATATATTTTGACTAATAAATCGATTATGTTAGTACTATTAGATTGTGTGTCAATGATGAAAGATAACTTAGTACTATTGACAGAAAGAGAAAGAGAACAGAAAAACTAAACCGAGCATTATGTATTGGGTGTGTTTCTCATTCATTAGAGATAGGACACAAGAGGAGTACTTGCTATTTTGCATGTAATTGCAATTTGACTTACTTTGTACGGATAATAATTTTTTTGACTTGTACTTAACTTATTAAAAATGAATACTTGATCAAAAATGAATTATTTGTAGTTAGTTACTCAATTACTTAGTATTCACGAGTACTTGTGAACTATATACGAATACTTATGAACTATTTACGAGTTTTTCAGGATATTTAAGAGTTACTTACTAAATAATACTTAGTACGAAATAGACATAAAAGTTTGTTTTACTTATCTTATATATTAAAACAAAAGTCACAACTCATTTCATGTGTGATTTTTTAAGTTGGACCATTCATTTAAATGTTTGTTAAATATATTTTTGTTATTACTTTATAATATACTAACCATAAATTTTGTTTATGTGTATATTACATATGTTACCATTAAATTTTAAATTATTCCTAGAATCTAGGTAATGCTAACTTCTTTCCTATTAATATTTATTTAACTAATTAATTTTGTATTATATATAAATATTTTCATTAATTTAGAAGTTTGAAATATTATTATACTTTAATATATTAATTTATTATTTATAAAATGAAAAATTAAAATTATATCATATTTTATCTAATTTATAATCATAACCATGTTAGGAAAATTATATAATACATATCTAAACATTAACATATCTTAGAATTTTATATATATAATAATATATTATCTAAAATGTGTAAGCATAAAAAATATTGGTAAAAATAAATTCAGTTTTGAAGGTGGACCAGAATTTAACATAAATTTAATACACAATAATTTTTAAACATATTTCTTAATGTATATATAAATTTGCTTAATAATTAAATGCAAATACAATAAGATAAATATATAAAAAAAGATAATACATGTGATGGTTTTAAACAAGTCATTAATTATAACATGTAAATATAAAGTTATTGTATTTGAATAGTTATATAATCAATTAAGTATTTGATTAATGTTAAAATATATACTACTAAAAATCCAAATATATATATATATAAAACTGAAAACAAACATTCGCGCGGTTGCGCGGATCAAAATCTAGTCATACTTAAAAAAACAAAATATTTATTCATGACAAACAAAAAATGTCTTCTCTAAATAAGTAATAAATAATAACAAGTTAAACAGGATCGACGCTGGAAAGCTCGGTCGCATATGAGAAGGTGACGGCTGTCCAGGGATATGTGTTTGGGAGCATAATACTAATGATAATGCTCTACTAATCAAGGCTTTAGGCATTTAGGTGCTGTCCAATTTTTTTTGGCAAAAAAATACAGTATAACCTCTTTAAATTAATAATCTATAAATTAATATTTTTATAAATTAATATAATTTCATAGTTCTAAATTGAGTTTTTAATTTCAATTAGTATCTCGGTAAATTAATAATTTCTATAAATTAATAAAAAATTATAATTTTGGTGTATTCCTAACATTATTAATTTATAGAAGTTTTACTGTATGAATTATAGAGCTGCACATCATTACTCGTTACTCGCTTTAAACTCCCTATTTAATAATACTACATATTTGTTTTCGTAAATAAAGTATATAATATATGGATGAGGTAAAGTTTGAATTTTCAAATCCTAAAAGCCAGATTGGTTATGTTACATACGTATATATTCTATAATCATAAACCCTTAGGCCATGAGCCTCTATTACAAAGGCTGGCCACTTATCCACCTTTGGAACATGACGAATGTCTCGTTTGGTTTATATTCTGCCGTGTGTCCACCTCCCTGTAATGTAAAAGTTCAACAATTTTTAAACAATTCATTGTAATGAAAATTATACAGGTGAATTCAAAAATGTTAAGTCGACACGAGAACACTTGCTTTGATAGTAGCAAATGTCATCTTATTGGCATAACTTCTCGTATATCTGTTACAAAAAAAAAGCACATATAAAAAAAGTAAAGAGAACTTTATAAGATAATTTTAAACCAAATAACAAATGACATACCCAGCGATCTGATAGTTGACCATCCAAGGCCTCCAGTCATCAACGATGGAGTAATTGAGAGACCTTATCCATGCTTGAGTTGCAACGAAAGGCACTACCATATCATGATCACCACTATTCACCATAAACCCAACACACAAAAATTAATAGTTGTACGGTTTAGTGAATAGTGGTGATCATGATATATCTTTTTTTTGGTAAAATGGTGATCATGATATGGTAGTGCCTTTCGTTGCAATGTAGGTAAAAGGATGAAAGGAGTGAAGAAAACATATTTAACTCTTACCTTTTTTTTTGTCATATTTAACTCTTACCTGTAGATAAGAGATCGAAAGCCACTAATGCTGTTATTCACATGGTATGGTATGGTGCTTTGAATGTCGTACTTATACTGAATGACATCATAATTACATCGCCTCCATTTATCTATACTCCCCTGTAAACAAAGATCCATCCTAAAGATTTTAAAACTTTTCTTAATATCTTCACATATTTACTATTGGTACACACCTTAGTGACTTGAAGAGCTCTGCGAACTTTGTTGTTGTTGGCCCACTTGCTAAGGAGAAAGTACTTATATAGCTGCAAAAGCAACCTTGCTAAGGGACCTCAACGTTTATAATGAATTGGTTTCTAAACTTTGGAATTAATAAAAGAAAAATTAATTAAAATAGTAGAAAAAAGAAGGAGACATATTGTTGGAACTCAATTTTTAGTACATTATGTTAAAATCAAAGTTTGTTTGAATAAGAATTGTTTGTCTTAAGATTGTCGCTCTAATAGCACAAAATAGACAATGTGAAGGAATCTAACAAGGTTGATAAACTTAAACAAGTATAGAAAATATGAATTTATACTAAATCAACCGCATGTACCAAGTGGAATTAATGTAAAAGATAGAGTTGAGTTCGGTTTCGATAATAGTTCGGGTACATAGATCATGATTCAAGAACCTATATTTTTATATCAAAATTTCATATTATGTAATTGATCACTACATAAAAAATATTTTGATTATGAAAATAAATACAAAATATTTTAGAAAATAAACTCGGTCAAATGTCATTATTCTTGTTTAGAATTAGTCTTAGTCACCAAAGTAAAAATCTCTTTGATTTCTGATTAATTTTGTGGTTAATACCAAAAAATTAATGCAATATTTATCTCCACTAAGACGAAAAACGTTTTTGGCATTTTCCTAAGTTATATAATGTCTCCTTCCATTCCACTAACAAGTATGCAAACAAAAACAATCTCTTCTACTTTTTCTCTCTTTTTTTTTCTATTTGTTAGTGAAAATACACAAAGAATGAAGGTTTACTAGACTTTTTATTTAAATGATGTGAATAGAAAAAATGCAGTTTTGTCCCGGGACTCTAATCGCCATACAACCGTTACATTACGAGAGTTTTTAGTTAAAAAAAAAAGAGAGATTCCTGAGTCTCGACTCTGCAAAACATCATTGTCCATTTTATTTGATTTACGGTATTTATGTATTTATTCATATTCTTTATAATATATCCTATACTTATTTAGATTGTGCCCCTTTGTAAATTAAGGTCCTACACATATCATGTAGGAGTGTTCAATTTATTTATATATCGGTTTTTTCACGGTTCAATATCTTTTGTCTTTCAGTTTTTCAGTTAATAAAAATCAGATATTTACCAAAGCTTTATCTATTTTTGTATAGTTCGGTTTATATATTTTCAATTTTCAGTGTATTTAGTTCTATACCAAAAACTATAACTATATTTATCTTCTATAAATTGATTTTATATAATTATAAATTGGATTAATTAAAAATACAGTTAATGTAACATTCTAGTTTTCAAATATAATGTTTTATATTTTTAATTAACTATTAAAATAGTTAGTAAAAAAACTAAGAGTTATATATTTTTATAAAAAGTAAGAAAATTAGTAATGACAAAAAAGTAAGAAATTAGTAATATCATAATATTATTAAATCACTAGACTTTAACACAAATATATGTCCACAAAAATTATATTTATTTAACTTTATTAATAAATCTACAACTTTTAACTTTTAAAATAATAAATTCTCAAAATCAGCATTTTAAACATCAAATCATATCAATAAAACAAATAGATATATATGATCACTTGAATTATTTTATTTACATATAACTAAATAACTACATTTTAGTTAATCATCTTTTTTTTTGATATAGTTTGATAGGTTTATATACCAAATCTTATTCATATTTCGTTTTCAAAAAATAACATTGATTAATTTATTTATATTATCATATCCAATTCATTTTCTTTATTTTGATTCACTTCAATTTTATTTGGTTTGGTTTTACCGAATTGAACACTCCTAATATCATGTATGGTTCAATGATTTTGAAATATCTTATATTTAGTTTTTTTATAATTATATTTGAAGAAAATCCATAAATTGTTAACTAGTGGTATTGATTTAACTATATACTAGATTTTGATCCGCGCTTAGAAAGCGCGGGTTTATTTTTGAAATTAAATAAACTCTTTTATATGAATGTTTGTATAATACAGTGTATAGGTATATGCACATTTACGTAGAACCGTGAACCGAATCATATCAAACTGAAAACACAAAAACAAATTTGAAATGAATTTAAAAAATCATTGAGCATATCTCATATCTCTAAAACAAAAAAAAAACTAAAATCGAACTGAGAACCAAATGAATATCTGAATTTCAAAATATAAATTATATAGCTACAAATAATAATTACATTTAATTTCTAAATAACCAAATATGCTAAAACTACTATTTGTAAACCAAATTACTCAAAGGTTGAATTACCTGAATATTTTTTATTCAAAATATTTAAAGTTATCCAAATTATCCAATATTTTTATTTGAACAAAATGAATTACCCGATATTTAAACTGAAAACCCCAAATTATCCAATATTTTTATCTATATATCTGAAATTAACCAAAAATCAGAATCAAACCAGAACAGAATTGGACTTGATTTTTTGGGATGGTGGCCCGTTCCCAACATTGCTATCAAATCGAACCAAATTTAAATAACCTAAGTGAAACCAAACCAGATTTTGTAAATACATGAACGGTTCCTTAATTTCTAGAACCGAAAAACTAAAAACAAAATACACGAACCGAAATCGAATGTTGGGACTCATAGTATATCTACATTAAAATGGTGCGAAGAAATCATTCTATTATTACAAATTATTTAAGTCTTTTTAAAAATATGAAAATAATTTTTAAAAATATTTATTAAACTTCTCATGTATTTCATAATAATACATAAAACTAAATAAACTATTTGATTTGTCATATGAATTACATGTATATAAAATCAGATTACAATTTAGAAATATATGAATTAGGGTTTAGGATATATGACTTAGAAGTTTATTGAAATATGGTTTGGGTAAAAGGTTTAATTTATACTAAAAGTATGATAAAAATATCTTGAAAATATGTATTCTAGCAAATACCTAAATTCTAGAAAATACATGAAAATGGTGAAAGTCAAATAAATATATAATATATGGTTTATGGTATATATAGAGATTTGGTTTGTAATTAAAATATACATAATACCCTTGAACATATGTTATAAGTTCATACGTAGATTTAAAAAGTACATGAATAGCATATCAATTAATTTGATTACCGACCGGTAGTAGTTAGATTCTTTACGTTATTTATATAAGGTCAAAAATTAATTTGTTTTGACTTTTCCTTAACGAAATGAATAATAATGCATTCAAAATATTGAGATGTGTAAAAGGAAGGATACACAGATGCAAAAATATCGGGAGATAAAATGATAAACAGTTGGATTATTTCCTTTTAATAATATTGGTAATTATTGATTAGTTAAGATAAGTATAATATAAGACATATTAAGTTTCTAATGAATAGGTCCAACAACCTTTTATAAGTAGATTTTTTCAGAATGTTTCTCTTTTAATAGTATAGATTTTTCTTTGAAATATCATAAAGTGACATTTTGCGTGAAGAACTTGCCAAAATAAATATTCACAATTCCCTAAAAGTGTTATATAAGGGAAAAGATGTATTACTTACAAAGCAATGAGAAGATGTCATTTCACAATCTGGTAATAATATATGGTATATGTTTAGTTTGTCAATACACTGTAAAAAATGAATTAGTGGTAGCATTAGTAAATAGAATATAGAACACTAGTTAAATTCCAGTCTTTCAGAATGTGTACCTTATTGTAAATTTTAATGAGCTTTAAGCATTCTGTGTTCCGTGAATCCACATTCGAGTAATCTCCTTTGCAGATTCTTTTCAGTGACTGTAAACAAAATTTCGTAAGGATCAAATTTTAAGCTCGCTAGTGAAAAATAACAAATTAAACACTTAACGCTTTTAACAAAAAAAAAACAAATTAAGTAACACCTCATAGAGTTCATCCGAGATTAATGCCATTCCATGAGCAAATGGAATATTATAGTTGTGGTCGAACTTAATATCTGTTAAAGGGTTTCCGAGAACATACCCCTGTTTTTTTGTGGTAAGAAAAAAAATATTCATTTGTCAATCTTTAGTTCTCAAAAGTAGTATATATGATCATTTACCAAAAAAGAGAGTAGTATATATGATAATAATGTTTTTCTTAGAAAGAAAATAGTGTGCATAATGTTAGAAGCAGTGAAATATCAATGACCTGAATATTTATTGGAGGTTTGCAACACATATAATTTCCTGCATCATGGGACAGAGAAAATTGGTTAAACAGAAAGTGATTAGAGAATATTCAAAGAAAAGTGTATGGTGATTAATTGATACTAGATCATGACCCGCTCGACCGAGCGGGAGTCATTTTTTTATTTTTGTTTTTACTAAATGTTATACATGATCGCCAATGTGTATTAATATAAAATTTTGATAAATAACAATGTGTACTAATGTGTTTAAATAAGCAATGTGTTTAATTACTAAATTTGATTTTTAAATTTTATGATAACGTAAAGTAGATTTTTTCTGTATTATTTAAAATATATAGTGCTATATATTTTGTATTTTCAACATTTATCATACAAAACTTACATTGGGGTATTATTTATATGAAAATATGTGTAACATAATATATTTATATATTATATAAACATATGCACACCCGCACGGGTTTTATTTTTAAAATGTATTCTATATTGTTTAGTTTTATGTAGTATCGAGTTTGTATAATTCAATTTTGTGTTTAAAGAACAATATCAAAACTGTCTTTCATATGTAAAAATAACATTTTGCAAGCGCGAGTTGTGTCTTTTTATTGTAACGCAAAATTTTATATAAAACTTATGTTTTTTTACATTACGAAATTTAATTTTTTAAAATAATTATTACGTAATATCAAAGTGAATTTTATCTCTGAAGTCTAATATATTTTGTGTGTAATGGTTCAAAGCATTTTCGATATATATTATATTTCAGTTTGGTTTGTTTTTAGTATTATTGTATAAGTATAATATTATACAATATTACTATATTCTATACAATATAATATAGGAAGCTATGTGTTATTTGTTTTAGAAAGTAGATTAGGCCCAACGTAGTTATAAGAATAGTCATATCTTTATGTATGTGTCTATGACTTATTTACCTAATATTATTCGTACTAATAAAATTAATATGGCCAATGAAAATATACTGATCAATTTAAAATGAATTATATAGGGTAATTATAGAACGATTAATATTTTTTAGTATTCTTAGTATATATCTTATTTAAATCGACATGTAATAAATGTAAAAATCATATATGGAATATGGACAAAAAGAAGAATTGTATTTAAGGAAATACATCAATGCAAAGTTAGACTATGGTACGTATTATATATAAAGAATGAGACATTTAATTTAAATATATGAGGTCCATCTTTAAAAATCCACCTAGAAGAAGTTGTAATGTTCCTGTTTTAATAAGATAGATGAATAAATTAAAAATATTTACCTCTTGAGATTTCTTGTACGAGTGGCGGAACAATCTTACCAGAATAAGAATCTCCGGCAACGTAAAATGGGTTGGAGTAAAACTCTGGATGTTTGCTTAACCACTTCCCGGAAAAGCGAAATAAAAAGAATTAAGCTTTAATGCGCCAAGACAAATACTTGCAAAACAAAAACATTCAAGTACATATATTATTACCTTTCGTAGAAACTCATGGATGACATTAATTTCACCTGTATCACTAACTTTATTAAGAAGTGGAGTTCTTGAGTATGAGAAGCCAGCTCCAACAGGCTGGTCCAAAAATATTATGTTGGCCATCTGAATCCAAAATTCAAAATGACCAATAAAAAGATCATTCGGTATTGTGATCGTTGTATAAGTATACTGTATGCTACCTTTTTTTTTTTGTTTTTTTTTTGAACTTTATACTGTATGCTACCTTTGTCCATGAATATGTCGTAGAGGCCAAAGAAGGGAGACTTCCATTAAAAACCTCGAACTTCAAAGCCAAAGGCCCTAAACATGTATTTATTTTTCCCACTTCATCACTGAAAAATAATGCTTTGAGAAAAAGAAAATAAAATAATATTATAAATTCACCGTTCTCAAAAAGAATGGCGAAAAGAGAAGAACATCCCGGTCCTCCTGTTAACCAAATAAGAAGAGGGTCCTCTTGCGGATTATTCTCAGACTCAATGAAATAGTAAAACATTTGTAGGTCACCAACACCAATGTATCTACATCAAGAAGAATAACTAATTAAGTTTAGAAAAAGAATGACTAATTACTAACTCTAAACTCACAGTACTAATGTAAAGAAGAAGAAATGATTTACAAACCCGGTTTCAAGTTCGAAAGGAAGAGGGCCTTCAAACCCCGGAAGGAACTTAACGATGGAGCCAGATTCAGCATGGTGACTCAAGGCAAGTAGAAGCAGAGTTATTAGCTTAAGAGTCAAACTCATTCTCTTTTTAGTTTCTAAATGCCTTTTAGGGGAGACGAAAGAAAATGGATCTTTGTAATTACCAAAAGTGAAACAGATAAATGTTGTGCTGATTGGTGTCAAGTGTCAACAATATTATGGAAGTCCGGAATCACTTTGTTTTAGACGTCATTCATCTTATCCTGCGCTTTTCGAGTTTTATTTGTTTTTAATGCGCAAGGTCAGAGTTCGTCATGGCAATAAATTTCTTGGTGCACGTTGACAAGGACCACGTTTTTAGTGTTAGCTCCATTTCATATTAATTATCATTGTAGAGAAAATTTTTCGTTGCAAAATAAATTTGGTTTAGCATTTCTATATAAAATTTATTATTTTTTTTTTTATTTTTTGATTAATTGAAATGTACAGGTAATAATATTTTTTTTATAAAATATGTAAAATTAAATGATTTTTAATATGTTTGCACAAATCTAAAATAACATTTAAACAAGTATATATATAATTAAAACTTGGCATAAAAACCGAGATACAAAACATGAATAGTGTAGGGAGGTGGCTTTTGTCTACATTAATATTGTGTCCGTGCTGCCACATGTTTATATAAATATCTCTGTAACTCATTGACCATTTTCTTTAAGGGAAAATCGCATAAAAAACCTTTAAAGTGTCACTTACTAGTATTTTAAACCTCGAAGTTTTTTCACTAACACTTTTAACTTTCAAAGTGACATTTGTATCATAAAAAACCTCTAAATCAAAAAATTGACCGGTTCAACAGGTAATTTTTCAAAAATAATTATTTAATTAATAAAATAAACAAAATAAATAAATAAAAATCCAAAAATAAATAAAAATAGAAAATTATAATAAAATTTCCAAAAATGAAACAAAAAAAAAAAATAAATTAAAATTTTAGAAAATTAAATAAATATATTAAAAATTAAATTATTTTCTAAAATATTAATAAAAATAACTAAAAATTAATAATAAATAAGATTAAATTTAAATAGAGAAGAACTAAATAAAAAGTTCACAATTTCTTTTTAAAAATGGAAAATATAAAATTCAAAATTCACTAGTGACGATGATGGTTTCTCACATAACCATTAACAATGACGATAATTGTCATATCTCCAACGATAGTTGCCATATCTCCAACGATAGTTTCCAACATCATCTTGAAAATGACAAAAAAAAAAACTTTTTCAAACTTTTGAATTTTCATTTTTTGAAATATATGAATTTTTTATTTTTCTGTTTTTAATTTGATCTCATTTAGTTTTGAATTGTAATTTTCTAAATTTTAATTAATTTCTGATTTTTTCTGATTTTTATTAATTAATATATAATTACATAAGAATAAAAAAAGTTAGAAAAAAATCCAAAATTAATTATTATTTAGAAAATTAAAATTCAAAAATAAATGAAGTCAAACTAAAAGCAGAAAATAAAAAAATTCATATATTTCAAAAAAATGAAAATTCAAAAGTTTGAAAAAGTTTTTTTTGTCATTTTTAAGATGATGTTGGAAACTATCATTGGAGATATGGCAGTTATCGTCATTGTTAATGGTTATGTGAGAAACCATCATCGTCACTTGTGAATTTTGAATTTTATATTTTCCATTTTTAGAAAAAAATTGTGAACTTTTTATTTAATTCTTCTCTATTTAAATTTAATCTTATTTATTATTAATATTTTAGTTATTTTTATTAATATTTTAGAAAATAATTTAATTTTTAATATATTTATTTAATTTAAAACACAACAACACAGAGGTCCATAAAATAGCCCACCAAAAAGAAAGCCCAACAGAAGATTGATGAATCGCTCAAACTCATCCATGCTTTTCCTTGTTGGCGTAGACGGGGCACATGCCCTAGAACCGAGCATCCAGCCACCAAACTTCATCGACTAGAGCATCACCGCCGGAGGATCTAGCCGGGTGTGCCACTAGAACTACACCGGAACAGGAACTCGTTCGAAGATAAAGGTCGATAATGACGAGAAACGGAGTTGAGAGATAGTCTTCAACATCGAAGAGCCAAAAAGACGCTTCAAAACAGAGAGATCCATATCGATACCGTCGTTGTCTGGACCAGAAGATGAACAAAGAAGAGGAGAGTAAACATTATCCGGGAAGGTTCGGGAAGAAAGCCGTGGTCTGCAATGAAAGCAACGTGAGACGCGGTGCCAAAAGCTGACGATAACACCGGAGTTGCTGATGCGTCGTTAGAGCCAAAGGCCTGCCGAGCACCGAAGAAGAAGGTGCAACGCCGGAAGGGGAGCCCAAACCATGGACGGTTTATCACCGGAAAAAGATCAGGCAAGTGACATCAACCCGTTTGTTGACCTTCTTCCCTTATTCCACAACCTAGACCATCTCCAAAAAAAATATCTATTTTACTATATTTGAAGTTTTAACATGTTTTAAGTTTTAATGTTTTTAAATCAGATAAATTTAACATTCATTCAAAAAAGTATCATGAGAGAAAAAAATCGTGACTAAACTTGAAGTCTGAGTTGCCTATGTACCTATGGCGGGATCAAGTTTTACATGTAGTTCAGTACAGTGGCGGAGCTAGCATGGTATCATGTGGGTCATATGACCCATGTGAATTTTTGCAAAAAAAAAAATTACATGCATTTCTAATAGAAAAATCTGATGAATGTAGCTCATTGACCCTTGTAAAATTCATGTGTTATCAATCCGACCCTTGTGACATAATTTTCTCCCTCCGCCACTGGTTCAGTATCATCATCTCGAATAAGGTGTCAGTTTCATCGGTCTTAAGAGATGTTGGGTTTGTCAGTTCTCGCCTCAAACGAGAAGTAGGATTCATCGGTTCTCGTCTCGAACGAGACGTCGGTCCTCAAACGAGACGTTGGGTTCATGGTTCTCGAACGACGTGATAACTCAATGGGCCAAGCTTAAAGCGTTCTCCAACCTAAGCTAACTCAATCTCTAACTCGTCATCATTGCGGAGACTCCTTCTCGCTAGCGGATAAGGAGACGTCTTTTTGACTTGGGAAAAAAAATCTAATGTGTCGCTTTCTTTCTTGTTGAATATAATCAAATGATAGAATAATTCTTCTATCATTCACATGGCCTTTTTTATAGAATAGTAGAAACGTGATTTTGTTGTTTCCTCCATTGCTGAACCCGAGATCTCTTTCCCATTTATAAAAACACGTCCACACCCTTTCCGTTTGGTGCGTTGTCGCATCATGCATGTGCTCCCTCCCCATATTCGGCTTTGACTCCGCGATACTAGGTGATTTGCCAACTAACACATTTGACTTTCTCTTTGCTAAAAGTCAACTCCAACAGAAAACTAAACACTTTAGAAAATCAAAACTGACAGAGACAACGAGATGGTATGTGCTTTTCACAAAAATGTATTTATCTACAGTGCGGTTTACAATCAAATACAGACATATAAAAAGTTTAAAAACTAATCATGACTGAAATCATTTCTGTTAGAGTCAACGTGCTAGCATGTTCCTTTCTCAAGTTGTACTTATTATATATTAGTACAATAAAATACTAACTATTTTAAATTGTTAAATTGTTTAAATATTCGAAGTTTTAACCTTTTCTAAATCTACCTTATAATATTTGTTCTTTAAATAGAAAACTTACGTAACATTTAATAAAAGAAGGTTAGAAAAATCATTATTAACGTTCCTTTAAAATCTGCGGAAACATCTTCTAATTTGAAATACAAGAATATCATTTTCAGAAAATATTGTAGATGCATTGTTTATTGACAGAAATAAAGGCATATAAAAGGTATAGATCCATTGCTTCATCCATCACCTCCTCTTCTGAAAGCTTTTAAGCACTCTTAGCTTTTGACAAGAGGAATACAATGGAAATGGACTTAGAGATAGAGGTGATGGGGAGAGAAGTGATCAAACCTGCTACACCCTCACCTCCTAACCACATTCAGCTCTCTCTTCTCGATATGTCCATCCCCTCAATGTACTTCTCAACCATCTTCTTCTATAAATCTGAAGGTCTAGTTACTGCCTCGCCTGAGATCATCTCAAAGAAACTGAAAAGCTCTTTGTCCGAGACTCTCTCACGCTTATATCCACTCGCTGGAGAGATAGAAGGCGTCTCTATCAACTGCAACGACAAAGGAGCCGTCTTCACTGAGGCACGCACCAATCTCCTTCTCCCCGAGTTCTTGAAAACCTTCAGCGTTGACTCTCTAGCGCAACTCCGTCCCAAGATCGAGGCCGGAGATGATCCATCCGGGTGGCCATTGTTGAGTGTCGGTGTCACCTTCTTCGGGTCTGGATCAGGAGTAGCTGTCTCGGTCAACGCCTCTCACAGGATCTTTGACGCGGCTTCACTGCTTACCTTTGTAACAGATTGGTCAGACACCATGGCTAACAAGAATTCAAAAGTGGGTACTCATCAGTTCGCTGAGGCCACCATTTATCCTCCTGCTCCAACCCACATGGCTTCACAGTCCCGAAAGACGGACACTAAGAAGTGTGCAATGAACCGTTTCGTCTTTGAGTCCCCTAAGATCGCTGAACTCAAACGCAAAGCAGCTAGCGAAAGCGTCAAAATGCCTACACGTGTGGAAGCTATCACGTCACTTATCTGGAAATGTGCTACAAATGCCTCGCGGTCTAAACTGATGGCTCCAAGGCCAACGCTCATGTATGTAGCCGTAGACTTGCGGCTTAAGCTTCCTTCAAGTGTTCTGTCACCGGACGCTATTGGTAACCTTCAGACAGCATTCTTTCTCAAGAAAGACGCAGAGAGCGAACCTGAAATACATGAAGCCGTGGCCGCATTCAGGACGGGCAAAGAAGAAGTCGACAAGATGTTAAAAGATAGTGTCCAAAGCAATACACTTGTTCAGGGTTTGTTGAACATGATGGCAAGTCAGGGGGCGGAGTTCAAACCGGACGTAGACATATACACAACGTCTAGCTGGTTGGGTAAGCCTTTCTACGGGGTTGACTTCGGGTGGGGTAGTCCGGTCTGGCTTGGATCAGCTACACATACCGTCTATGACAAAATGGTGTATGTTTCGCTGATAGATTCAAAGGATGGTGAAGGTGTGGAAGCATGGATAAGCATACCTGCAGAAGACATGTCTGTACTTGTCCATGACCAAGAGTTGCTTGCTTATGCTGTCCTAAATCCCCCTATCACAATCTAAACAAAATGGCCATATGTTTTTATTGTTCGGAGGAAAAGGGTTAAAAATATCCAATTCTTGATTTAAATTTCTGTTTTTTTACTGGCTTTTGTGTTTTGCTTGAATAAACTGATAATCATTTCAAATTTCATGTTGTTTGATGTGTTTACAGCAATTGTATGTGCTCAATAAGGTTTACTTTCCTTTGGTTTGTTGTCAATTTCTTACTTTTCCGGTTACTTGTAACGAACCAAGATATATTTGGCATTCCCGAAAAAAAAAAAAATTCGAGTCATTTAATTCAGAACTTTTTGTTGCTTGTAGATCTGGGCATTCGCAAACTTAGTTTTAGCAAGGAAAATAAAATTAGAATCTAAAAAACCGAACCAAATCTGATTGAAGAAATAGTGTCCAAACAGGTTAAAGATCTGAACTATTGATGAATCTAGGTAAGCCAAGAAGGTGCAAGTGTCATCACCTTGAATATTTTAAAATCTCTACATACTATTTGAGAAATAATTTGTATACTTGTCATCTTATTGTTCGGAGGAACAAGGTTTAAAATATCCAATTCTTGATTTAAATTTCCTTGTAACTGGCTTTTGTATTTTGCTTGAATAAATTGATAATCATTTCAGATTTCACGTTATTTGATGTGTTTACAACAATGACTTGTATGTGCTCGATATGGTTTTACTTTAATTTTTCTTTGTTGTCAATTTCTTACTTTTCCAGTTACTTGTAACAAACTAAGATAGATCTGGGCATTCCAAAATTTCGAGTCAGGTTTAATTCAGCACTTTTTGCTGGCTGTAGATCTGCGCATTCAAAAACTTAGTTTTAACCCTGGCAAAAATCCTGAATGCAAAGAACAGAAGCGAATATGATCCGAAAGTAGTACCAAAACGGGTTAAAGATCCGCAAAAGTAATTCTGAACCAGTTCAAAATTTTGTATATAGAAATCGGAACCCGACCAGAACCGAAATATTTCGGGTATTCGAATAGATCTGAATCAAATTTATTTACTCAAAAATATTTATTATTTTTGGATTTAATATTCAGAAAATATCCAAAATATATAAAATATTTTGAAGTTGTCTAAAATACTTGAAATATCTACTGATTCTATATCCAAATATTCAAGCTAAACTAATTTTTATGTTATATTCATGTATTTTGACATATATTATTCAAATTTATAAGTTACTTTTTTTATATTTTGAAAAGCTTAAAATATATATGAATTTTTAAAAAATTAGAAATAATTTAAATGAGTTATCCAAACCAGAATCGAATGCACAAAGATCCGAACATAACCTGAACCAAAATTATAATTACTCGAATGGGACTAAATTTTTAACCTCAAAAACTCGAAACCCGAATAGATCCGAACTGAAATCGAATGGGTATCTGAACACCCATCCCTACTTAGTTTTGTTTTGTCAACTCCATCCCTACTTTGTTTTAAATGAAAATAAAAATAATTTATATGTTTACAAAGAATAGAGAAATAACTTTATATATTCAAAAAAATGTTTTTGTTCTCAAACTAGTCAATAAAAATTTAAAGTGACTAATTAAATATGTTTCACTAAATTGGTAGATAACAATTATATTATTTCATATATGTATTAAATAAAAAGCAAATATTTTAAAAGAATTGAATTCTTTCCTAAACTATTTTTTGTAAAAAAGTTAGAAAACAATTTAGAAAAAATAGGAAAGCTTTTCTGGATGTGTATGATATTTTCATGAAATTAAATTATATTCATATTTAGAAAAATATTATTGAATAAGTATAATATTTTCTTAAAATTTAGGAAGATACTGATAAATTTGTATCTTCCTAATTTGATATCTAAATTTTATAAATATCTTATACATATTTAATAATGTATAGAAGTCAAAATTCAGAAATATGTCATTTACATTTAGTAAGACATGTATATATATATATGTTACATTTAAGAAATTTAGTTACATATTTAAGAAATAATTCCTGAATTTCTAAATTGTACAAATATATTGTACATATTTAAATATGTATATAAGTCAAAATTCAGAAATATGTCATTTACATTTAGTAAGACATTTATATATATATATATATATATATATATATATATATATATATATATATATATATATATACATGTTAACTTTAAGAAACTTAGTTACATATTTAAAAAATAAATAGATTTTGATCCACGCTTTCAAAGCACGGATTTTCCTGATTAGTAAAATTTATATTTATTCTATCTCTTATCAAATAAAATTCATTAATCTTTTTTCAATTATACAATCGCCGTATCTTAGCAATATTAAAGAGCGTATGCAAACCGAAAGGTGTATTTAACACTTAAGCTATGTGGGTTAACAAAGAAATATATATCCTAACATAGGTTAATACTTAGAAAATAGTACGTGTAGATCAATATTTGGAAAAATATTCTAACATATATATATACCAAGCAAATCAAACCGAAAGGACTAACTAATACATATTCTAACATAGAATAAAAACATATCTTGTATTATAGATAACCAAACTATTATGAAACTAAGTGGGGAAACGTGTTTCTTGTTATTAATCTTGACCAAGAGTCTTATATATATACATCAGGTCGTGTTTATCCTAAGTGGATAAGTACAACAGTCGATAAGCATTATCTCCTACGGTCGGTACGGTCCTGGTCGGTCCGGTTATGTCGATCACAATCTGGTACATAACACTCCCCCTTGATCGACACATCCGGTACTGGTTCGTTGCATGCTTAATGTTGCCTCATTAAAACCTCTCCTGGAAAACCCCAAAACCAATGTGGCAAAATGGGAAACCATGGACAGGAAAAAGAGTACAACACATGAACTCCCCCTGATGAATGCATCACTGTAGTAGACGCATTCCATCTGGTATCCGAGTCTTCCTGAACGTTGAAGCTGCATGTGACTTGGTGAAGATGATCAACTGGATACTCCTTGAATGAAATCTTTGCTGCTGATCACTCCATGTCTTGGTCGGACTGATGGCGCTTCGAACGATGCTCGGATGGACTTTATAGTCTGCAATAAAACTTTACTTGCAGGTCCTTTTCATGTCCAACGGATATACTTTGGTTATATGGCTTTATCAAAACGTGGACATTCAATATATATTGAGTCTTCTGACCCAAACACATACGAACCACTTCTCTTTATATCTTTTGCCCATTTGGACTTATTTCTCTTCGTATGTGCCAATTGTTTTATCCATTGTAGCCAGTCTTTCTTTATTTCCTTTTGTCGATCAATGTTATGTTATAGACCTTGTCTATACACGTCCATTACCATGAGTGTCTAAGGTAAAACCATAAATAATTATTTGCTGCAATGGAACTCATCAAACTATGAATTCGCAGTCAAATGCACTCATGTCTTTTATACATAGCTATCGATCTTTTCTTGCCTTTAGCAATACTATATTTATTAAGCCACGACCAGGTATGCTTCTGGTCACTATCTTAGATTATGGTTCTCACTTTAGGCGTGCTGACTTAATCATTCACACACTCACACGGCTATGATTTTTCTGCAGTTTTACCATATGTAAGACATAGCATGTTTAATCAATTGATAACTTGTATCATTGAAATCATTGAACCTCTCTTTAGGTTGGTTTGTTATAAACATAACACAAGGAATTATAATATCCTCTATAGGGATATATGGACTGGCTGTACTAATTATTTTCTTAGTCTATCATTCGCAGCTGCCTTGTTTCAGTCCATGAATAGCTTAGGAACAAAACTATTCTATGAGAATTTCTTCTCATCTTTTTGATACTTTTATCATTTCTTTATCCAGTGATCAATATGCTACTTACTACATTTCTTTCTACTTATATCCAGACCTTTTCGAATTTGTAGTAGCATCCACCACATAGTAGTATATCTCCTTATAATCTGTTCCTTTGGTCTCTGTGAGTATCCTTGTGTAATCAAGCCATTCCTTGAATACTTTAAATAGGAATATGAACACCTTAGTCCATGTCTCACGATTTCTTTTTCTTTCCCACACAGGACCTATTTTTCACTGGTTTTATCTTATCAGATGGTGTTTCTATATATGGTCAATACACCCATCTCTTTTATAGATTCTTTGAATCTGTCTTTGAACCCCCACGGTTTCCTTTAGTCTATGAATGCATTCTTGTATTCTCGTGGGTTCTGATCCTCGCTTATATCTTTTAAACTCAAGTGCTATTTCCTTATGCATCTTTATCTTTTATGTGTCGACACTTCTTTTATAGTGTTCCATTGTGTTCCAGACATGAACTAATCGATTAGAGATTTCACTCTTACTAAGAACCTTCATTTACCTTGCAGTTTGGCGTCCCAAACTACATGGTCTGGTATCTTAGATGTTTAGCTGCGCAGCCTTATCTCAATGTCTGGTCTGGTTTCTCTTATGACCTCGGATATGTCATTTCTATGCACCTTTCTTTTCATTTCTGAGGTTCCTTATCTTATGGAACATATTGGTCTATCTTTAGACTCTATAGCAACTTGATTATGTCTCTTCTAGGACATTAATTTCGTGGTGCTTAAGCTGGTATGACTTAGTCATTCTTTTTCTTTTCTTTTCGGGTCTAATCTGTCTGGCATTCTTTTAGCTAGCTTTGTATGATCTTTCTTTGGACGTCTTAAATCATATTCTCTGGTCCGAGGATCTTGCCAAGACAAGGATGGTTAATATCATTCCATTTCTTTATACTTGTACCAGCTTATTTCTTTCTCCCCCTGATGTTGGATAGTCGGATTTAATCATACAATCCGTGAACCTTGCCTTAATCTGATCACCCATATTTGGCTCAAGGTTTCTTATAAAATCGTGGGAGAAAGCTTTCTCATATCCAACATATATTCCCAATCTTATCTCATCTTCTTATGAGGTTCCATCCTAGACGGCACATATTATTGTGGTGGTCTAAACATAATCTCTTAGGATGGTCTATGTCTGGATCATGACCCTTTATCATCTTTAGATGGGAATATCTATGCTCACTTTATATGGCCTGATGCATATTATCATTACATGTAAATCTATGTGTTCCCAAGCATTAGCTAGTGATCTTTGTATCACAAAGAATTCGGCCAAGTTCTATCATGGTCATAGACCATGTCACTCGGATTTTTAGTGTTGTTCATGGACCACGGGAGTGTCATTTCTCCCCCTCATGAACATGCTATAAATCTTTTAGATGCTTGGAACATTATAGCCTATTGAGTTTCCCTTGTGTACATGTTACACAACGTGAGATTCTATGGGATAACTCTTTTGTGCCTTTTCTCGATATCAATCTTTGCATCAATTTTAAAGACCTGGATGGCTAGTCCAGTCATGCCATAAAGTGTATAAAATTTCGTGGTCAACCTATCTGGTTACCTAGGCCTTTTGCCTTTATCATACTGATATTTTAGCATAGTTTAGATCAGTTGGGAGTACAGTCTCGACCATTTTTATGCCTTGGGCAATTTTTACTTTCTTTATAATCTTAAGGAACTTATATTTCCTTTGCCCATTGGTTCAATGTGGAAACCATTCACTTTTCAAAATTTTATAACTCAAATGGGACTTTTATTTGGGTGAATAATTCATGCCCCTTTTAGGCAATGCCTTTGGTCGGATGATTTTTAATTACTATACTCATTTTCTAAATTTTCATTTGTCATTTATCAATCAAGGAATTATCAAGCCAATCAAGCAAGATAATATAAGACCAGAATCAACTTTTATTATTGCTATAAATTTTATAAATGACAAGCAAATCAAATCAAAACATAAAACATGAAATCAGAATGTCTGAATCTTTGATTCTTTAATCAATGTGTAAGCCAACCTCACAATTTATATTTTCCATACGGCTTCCTCAGATTTTTCTTATATATCATTTTCATCCTCAATGTTTTCAGGAGGTTTCATATCATTGTCTTGTTTCTCAATGTATGTTTACTGAATTTTATCAATCAGTTGATGGTATCTCGAATTTTCTGCTTTCTTTGCTCGGCTGCCAATAGGCATGATAATAAGTCTTTATAGGTCGTGAAACCTTTTAGACTTATGTGATAACAACATATCCTTTGAATGAAATGTGGAATAGTTCATATAAAATAAGTCCTCTTCTGTTACCACTTCAGCACATAGTTTAAAAACTATAGGTGATTCTCATTTGAGCAGAATGATATTTGTCCACGGATTCAAAATCCTAGAACCTGAGAATCTTTCATTCATCTATGGCCTTTTGCCATAATACCATTGAGAATCTGAAGTTTTGTTTTGACCAGAGGTCATAAGGATCCCTAGTATTTTCATACTGCTCTCTCAGATCCTTAGTGAGATGATAGCACATAATTGTTATGGCTTTATTTTTTTTTTCACTTTCAGTTACATAATTACCTTGATTAATACACTGTCCGAGTCCTCTTGACATCAGGACTACTGAAGTGTTCATTTGCCATTTTCAATCAATTATCTCCATAAAGATTTTAGGGTAGTATAATCTGAAGTTTCGAAATTCGACATCTGAAATCACATTATCCAAAACAGGTCTTAATTTATGTTAAGTAATCTTTTTAGAAAATTTTATTATTCATATCAATATCAATACTTCTTATCACACGCACCAAAGAAAGAATTTTTTTTTTTTTTTTTTAATAAGTATTGATGCAAGCAAAATAATCGAAGTTATGATGCAATCTTAGAAAACATTTCTAGATGATCAATGAATCAGAAAAGTTTCCCATAAAATTCTATAAAAAGAAATTTCAGAAAAAGAAATTTCTATAAAAGGAAACTTTCTAAAAATGGAAACTTTATATAAATGAAAACTTTCTATTTTTGAAACTTTCTATAAATGGAAATTTTATATTTTCGAAATTTTCTATCAAACAATCAAGTAGACAATCGAATTTCAAGTTAATAAAAAATAGGGGTTTTTTTTTTTTTTTTTTTGATGAAATCGATCAGATTTAGATTTTAAAGGGGATTGATCGATTTCTAGGTTTTATCGATTTGATCATTAAGATCAAAGAGGTTTTGAGATTCAGAAACCATTGTGGTTTTGATTTTAATTGTAAAACAATCTCATATCGAACTTTTGGTTTAAGAGTTTCGATTTACTCATGGAAGGGTTTGGACCTATTAATCTTTGCTAGGGTTTGATTTGGGGTTTTGCAAAATTTTAATGGTCATTCCTTTATCAATCAACCATGTTCGATTATGAGTTCTTTTAGGTTTCAAAGTTTACCTTTAGAACTTTGAAGTGTAGATTTGGACCACCGAGAGCTGGAACAAGTCGGATCGCGAACTGCATGACCGGAACGGATCAGGAGCTGGTCGCGTGTCTTAGGTTGAGCAAAAACCTCTTGTATCTTTAGAAACCTTAATCAAAAATGAATCAAAATAAGTTAGTATAGATAGATGAAGTAAATCGCAGAAAATAACAAAGTATAAAGAGAGGCTGCGGTTTAGGCTTTTGATTAGGGTTTTAGGGTAGTTGACGGCGCGGGTTGGAACGGAGCTTGAGGGCGCGTTTGAGATCGGATTGATACGAGGTTTGCGGCGATGGATTCTTCACGTCAAGAGCTTCAATTTGATATATTACACGTCGTCTGGATCCTTACGGTTTGAGAGAACGAACGGTTTGAAGTCGTCGAATGAGTTTTAGAATTTCAGGGTTTTAGGTCACTTGACGGCGTGTCTTAGAATAGAGCGTGAGGGCGCGTCCGGAGTCAGATAGAGGCGAGGCCGACGGCGTTAGATTCGTCTCGTCAAGAGCTTTAATTTGATATATTACTCGTCGTCTGGTTCCTCATGGTTGAAGAGATCGATCGATTTGAAGTTGTGCCAAAATTAGGGTTTTTAGGGTTACTGGCGGCGCGTATTGAAACAGAGCGTGAGGGAGCGTCTGAGATCGTATTGACACGAGGTTTACGGCGTTGGTTTGGTTTCGTCGAGAGCTTCGATTTGATATGTGGCTCGTCGTCTGGATCCTTACGGTTGGAGAGATAGAGCGATTTTAAGATGCGCCGTTTTTAGGGTTTTTGGTGGTTTTGGGTAGCTCGGTTTTTTAGAGTATCGTGCTGATAACGTGTTGTGAAACTAAGTGGGGAAACGTGTTTCTTGTTATTAATCTCGACCAGAGTCTTATATATATACATCAGGTCGTGTTTATCCTAAGTGGATAAGTACAACAGTCGATAAGCATTATCTCCTACGGTCGGTACGGTCCTGGTCGGTCCGGTTATGTCGATCACAATCTGGTACATAACACAAACCAAATAAAATGACAGTTATGTGGGTTAACAAAGATTTGTATTAGTTTGAAAATATATGATGAATCTAATTAAGTAAATTTTATTTGGGTTGTTATATATTCGGTTGAACTGTTAGAGAAAATATAGTGTATTTAGTTGATATTGAATAATTAGATTAAATTAGGATAGGACCAGAAATTAATAAAATAGTTAAGGAAATAGTCGAAACAATCTTTTTAATCTATACTATTAAAGCAGAATCCCTTCTAGGATTCTACACTTGATTTTTCAAATTATTTACAGAGGAATGCCACTGCTTTTTCTATTTTTTTTTTGATAAAGTTGGGCCACATTTATGACATCCAATCAAAATCCAGTTTTTTATGTGCAATCAAATTACCTTCCCTTTTAAAAGTTATTTAACGTCTTGCCTTCCTATATTATTGGTAAATCAATATTCTCTTATCAATCTACCTAATTGAAACCGGAACCATTTACTTATCTTTACAACTTTTTTGTTCCTACCTAATAGGTAAATTTTATACTAACGTAATTAATAAATTTAATTACTGTATTCCATCGACCCAACATGTGTTTTTACACCCACTATATTTTTTTTGGAGATTTCGTTTGATATTTTTGACTTTATAATATTGTAACATAAAATTATTCTAAAATTTTATATATTTCTATCTTATATTATGAATTTTGGAAAGTCAACATCGTGGAACCAATTTTTTTAGCCGCTAGGTATAATAGTTAATTAACCATCTCCAATCCACCTCTATTTTAGACTATACATTGGAGATGCTTTAGTACTAAAGTTTTCTAAGAATACGTAAACGACTTATTAAATGAGTATCTTTATAATTTTTTATCTATATTGCTCATCATTAATATTTTCAGATATTTGATACTGTAGTATTTATTGGTAATGGAATATATTAAGAGATCTGATAGATATTTAACGGAGAATTGGGATTTATGATCAACAAAAAATTCGGAAACCCAAGCCTTAATAAAAAAATTCGAAAACCTAACAAAATAATATCCTTATCTAACTTTTTTTAATCGACCCATAGATTTTAAACTTATAAGAATGGGAGCATTTTTAATTCATAGATATGTTTGCTCTGCATATCGTCCTTATAACTAAATGTAACAGATTGTCTAAATTGGTTGTATTAAAATTATTTAATTGTTAATGAAATCTATGAAAACTCAGGCCATTTAGGCAGAGTTTAATAAGTTTATAAATCCAAATCGAAGTCCAATTTATAGTGTCTCCTTTTTGAAAACAAAAATATTAAACGCATTGCATTCTATTTATTTTAGTTATATTATTATATTTAATTTTGAATATAATTTTAGTTTCATGAAAAATTAAAATATATAATGGATAACTATAATGTGTGTTTAATTTATAAATATAATAGTTTAATAAGTTTAAAATGTAAATATGGTAACCTTTTCAAATATATAAACACTGCATAGTTAAATTTACTGATTAGAAGTGTACCACTTTTTAAATCCCTTCTCAAAATATATTAGTATTGTAAACATAAGCAATTATTTTTAAAAATATATGCAAAGATTATAAATGTTTTATAAACAAATATAAAATATATGAATATATCTCTTATTTTTAAAAACATTTCTCTGTTAAATAAAATTTTAAAACGAAAAATAATTCCGCCTTTTTAAAAGGCGGGTCAAAATCTAATTAGATTTATTAAAATTTCTTTCTTTTTAATATTATAGATATACTGGGACGTCAAGGAGGGGAAAACAGGTTCTTGGAACTAGCGGAAGCTCCTGAAGTTACGTTCTTTAGCCTATGAATGTATGAGGTTAGAAATTCAAGATGGGAGGGCTGTGTCTTTTTGGTTTGATAACTGGCTTGGGCTTGGGAAGCTAATTGATATCACGGGTGATCTGGGGCTGAGATATATGGGTGTAGTGCGCTCAGAAACTGTTGCTGATGCAAGTTGTAGTGCTAGATGGAAGATTCGAAGTACAGGAAGTCGAAGATACCCTCAGGTGCATGAGAAAATTGCTGGTACGGATCCTCCGAATAGGATTCTTTGGAGACATGGACAAGACAATTTCAAACCAGTGTTTTCTGCTGCCCAAACCTGGGAGTTCTTGAGAGAGGAAAACCCAAAGATCCCATTGCACAAGCTCGTATGGTTTCCACAAGCTGTGCCTCATCAAGATTTCATAGTCTGGCTAGCAATAAAGGACAGGTTAGCCACTGGAGTGAGCAGTGGCGGATCCAGACCGGCTATTTGATGGGGGCACAAAATTAATTAATAATATTAAATTAATATAGAAAATTATTCATAAAAATTATTAATTGCTAATAACAAAGGATAAATAACAATAAACTGTTATAACAGCAATAACACTAATTTGTTTCAATTCATAATTAATTTATATTATTATATTTTTTACAAATGTTATTAATTACACATTAATTTTACAATAGATAACAATATGTCAGTATCATATATATCTTTAAAAATTAAATTCTAAATTTATTAACTTAATTGCGAATGATTTCTTATTTTAATATTAATTAGTATTATTCATTTATTATCCATTGTGGATGGTTACTCTTAAAATAAGGAAATATGCTTCAAAGCAAATTTAACTCTAAATATGAAAATATAATAGAAAGAAACTATGAAAAACAAATAAAGAAAAGACATTGCTAACAAGGAAAAAGAGAGAGTAATATTAATAATAAAACTTTGTCCAAAAAAAAAAATATTAATAATAAAACAAAAAGTAGGGAAATGCTACTACAATAACTAAAGAAAGATACAATACACTAGTACAGTGTGAAAGTGAAACAACACATTAATTAATAATTATACAGCAAAAAAAAAAAAAAGACGCCAAGTAGGAGCTTCGAACGTCTTACATGCTGGAGTTAACTAGAGCGTCTATACCAATTGCTCTATCAGAGTTAACAGTATAAGGGACACCTAAGTAAAGTTTGTAAAGTAGTTGGGGGCACGTGCCCCGTACGTGACACTGTAGATCCGCCCCTGGGAGTGAGGATGAGAAACTGGGGTATCACTCAAGGATAGCCGTGTCTTTCTGTAGACGCTGCCGCAGCGTTCGCATCTAAAAGATACACTTTAATTTTGTTGCTTTACGTATAAGACATCGGAGAAAATGACGCGCCTGTGTTAATAATAAAATTGACGCAGCGGCAGTTTCCGAGCAATAACTGATCGCTTAAAATTCCAGCATCAGTCGCGTTACATTCTGGTGACTATTTTCACTGTAGGCCTGTTCGTTTATTATATTAGACACAAAGTGTCCCACATCGGAAGTTGGAACTAATATTCACTAGTATATAAGATAGATGGGTCACTCCACTTATCACCAATTGGTTTTAAGTGTGAAGCCCATCTAGCTTAACATGGTATCAGAGCCCGATCCACGCAGTCCAACCCGATCCATCATCGATCCAGCCCAAAGTCGGCCCATCGATCTTTGCCCAAACATTCCGAGATTGACGCTCAAAGAGCCATCAACTCGAGGGGGCGTATTAGGGACGTAAGTCCCACATCGGATATTGGAAGAGATCTTAAGCAATATATAAGATAGATGAGCCACTCCACTAATCACCAATTGGTTTTAAGTGTGAAGTCCATCTAGCTTAACATGGTATCAGAGCCCACGATCCACAAAGTCCAACCCGATCCACATCGATCCGTGCCCAAAGCTGGCCCATCGATCTTTGCCCATAAATTCCGAGATTGACGCTCAAAGAGCCATCATCTCGAGGAGGCGTATTAGACACAAAGTGTCCCACATCGGAAGTTGGAACTAATATTCACTAGTATATAAGATAGATGGGTCACTCCACTTATCACCAATTGGTTTTAAGTGTGAAGCCCATCTAGCTTAACATATTAAACGCCAGCGACAACGGCAGCGTTCAAAATAATAGCTACGATCATGATAAATTCATCACAGTTGCGGCAGAAGAGATTTTCTTTGTGAGTCGCTACAGCAATTAATGATCGGCAAATGCGACACTAGAAATAACAGCGGAATCGTCAACTCCGAATTCCTGTCTCTAACCGACCCTTGCGACTGACGCTGTAGCTGACATAATTTTACGAAAAGCAAAATTACTTCCGTTCTTAGCTTTATTTATCGCCGCTGACGCTAGTGCTGCGGTTTTAAAACGAACAGGCCTTGTAGCGGCGACACTTTAGCACACACCATCCTCCGCATCGTTTAATTTATTGTTGCTTGTTGGTAGTCGCAGCATCCATTTTCCGAACAGGACTGATGTGTTTCCTGTGGAGAGAGGAATGAAGTAGTGAGCACTTGTTTTTTCCCTGTCCCTTTACCTTCACTGTCTGGATTAATATTGCTGGAAAGGTGTTCGGTAGAGCCATCACTCCTGATTGGGATGATACAATCGCCTACATGCTGACTGTTACTAGAAGTAGCATTGACAGTGCATCGGATCAGCTTCCAGACAGTACTCTACACTATTTGGAGAGACAGAAACTCCATAAGGCATGGAGGAAAGAAGCTAACAGTTGAAGCAGTCACGCACAGCATTGATAAGGCCATCCAAAATCGTACCTCGTCACTCAGGTACTCTGGAACTCATAAGATGGAAAGGTTGCTCAGAAGATGGTTTGAAGTCTACCCCTCTTAGGAAATTTTGAAACATTTTTTTCATTCTTTTAAGCTCCTATATAGTTTTCTTTTGTAAATGAGTTACTCTTTTTATCAATAAATTTGAAATTTTATCAAATTTTGTTTCTTTCTGAATTTGGGATTTGTTTTTTTTTTGTTTTTAATTAAGAATATATCCTACATATTCAGGAAGACTTTACTAAACTATTTTTAAGATATAAATTCCCAGACGAGAGAATCCTAGGAGAGCCGCCGATTCCAACTACCGTCCATGTACGATCAGGTTTGACCCCCCTTGATTAATCCTAATCCACGAATGTTTCCCCAAAAACAATTTTGTGAATTTTTTTAAGAAACTTATTTCGAAAAATATATATATTTTATTTTTTCTTTGCTTTTTAATTTTATTTTATATATATATTAAAATAGTTAACTAAATTAAAATAAGTGTACAATCGTCATTTATCCATTTAGCGAAACCTATTTTGATCAATTTGATTTTTGGGGACTATTTATAAAATAAAAATTTTAAAAAAATATTTATAAAGTTTTCCCCAAAAGAATAAGTTACAAAGCCTTAGATAGGCTGTATCTTCTTTTTAATAATTGCGGGTCACGAGACGGGTAATTGCGAGGAAGAATGCGACTTTCATTTTTAAAACGCTCGAGCACTAACTCTGATCAAGATGTGTTTTCTTTTGACGAGTCTATGTCTAGTGTTCTTCTCTTCTGTGGAGAAGATACTGCTTTGCGATGGATTGGAGTGTAACCTCATTTCTTTCCAATTCAACTGTTCAATCTCCGACATGTACTATGATGCCATGTTCGATGACAAGACTGAAGACTGTGTTCATTTTAGAACTTGATGTGATATGGAAACAACATTCTTCCAAGAAACCACCATGGATTCGTCATGATCTAGATTCAAAAGGAAGGAGATTGATGCCACCGGATGAACTTTTCAATATTTATATTTTGATACAATATATTTAGAAACATTTACGCCATAGGACAGTTTCATGTTTTTAATTACAAAATGAAGCACTTTCCACTACTAAGGTAGTTTTTTATAACAGCTTCCCACTTGTCTTAACTAGCTGTCACAACATAACCTAAAGCACTACCCCACTTGCTAACTATGTCTTTTGTTTTAGCGGGAACCTTTCTCCACCCTTCATCTTTATTTTTTTTGGACGGTATAGATCCACTCTGATTTTTTTTTTACAAGACTTATATCTACCAAATCTAAACCATCCGATTACATCTTTCATTTCACCATCCAACAGTCCAGATTTTCTGGGTTTTTACATCTCACAGTCCCTTTTCATCTTCGTTGTCTCCTTCATTTGAATGAAAAAAGAAAAAAAACAAAATTTCAGAGATACTGCATATTCCTCATACGGATTGCGGCTAGAAATTGGTTTGTTCTGCTTATTATTTCTGTCATCTTCTCAAATCCAACTTTAACCTCTTTTTTTACAATTATTTTTGCAAGTTATAATGTTGGACCATTGCATGGTCATCCCTGGTGAATGGACCTCCGTCGGCTCGCTCTCGGAGTTTATGTCTACATTTATGGTGTACATCCCATGTAAACACGATTAAACTTAACGTGTACATTCACAGTAATATATGTTGTCCATTTGTACACTGATAGTGTTTATGTCTACATTTATGGTGTACATACCAACACCGCTGGTGTCCACGTGTACATTAATAAACATGCATGATTTGTTGTACATGTGTGTCTTGATCGCGTTCCTGTATACCAAAAACATGCATGATTTGTTGTACATGTGTGTCTCGATCGTGTTCTTGTATACCAAAATGGTGTCCATGTACACATCAATTACCTATAAATGTTATGCATATATTTCACTAACTGTGTCCACGTGTACACTAAACT
Organism: Raphanus sativus; assembly: GCF_000801105.2. Classification (NCBI taxonomy): domain Eukaryota; kingdom Viridiplantae; phylum Streptophyta; class Magnoliopsida; order Brassicales; family Brassicaceae; genus Raphanus; species Raphanus sativus. Next base: position 33,609,713 of record NC_079514.1, on the reverse strand, counting down.
TAAGAAGTTCACTTCTTTTAACTGTGTCCACTTATACACTGTACATAATAAGTTCACTTATTTTATTCACGTGTACACTATTAGGTGTCCATATGTACCTTCAATAAACTAATGAGGTCCATGTACGCATCACTTTTGTCCCTATGACCACCAATAGCATCCATGTGTACAATTATGAAATTCATATCTACACTGTCGGTGTCAATGTATATGAAAAAAGGCCAAAAGGCCAAAAGAAGTTCACTTCTTTAAACTGTGTCTACGTGTACACTTCACATAAGAAGTTCACTTCTTTTGTCCACGTGTACACTGCAGAAGTCCCTGTATATAGATTCAGAAGTTCACTTCAGAAGTCCCTGTATATAGATTCATTGTCGAAGTCCATGTGTACACTCTGATTAAATGTCCATGCCTCAGATGAATCTTATGTACACCATTTCGAAGTCCATTTGAATGTCCATAACGACCTAATGTACACTTCACACTCCTCTAATGTACACGTGGACAACATATAGCGTCCATATGCGCAAGTGTACACTAAACAGACCATGTCTCAAACCACATAGTGTCCACTTCACACAACTTTTCTACATCTGCAGTCTTAGTGTACGTTCCTCTAATGTTCGCGTGGACAATATATGACGTCCATATGTGCAAGTGTTCACTAAACAAACCATGTCTACTCGTTTTTGTCATTCACATCTTTAACCCCTGTACACCCCGCATTTCTCACAAGTCCAGGTGTACAACCTATGGTGTCCATAAGTCCTTCTACACACTTGCATACAGATGTTGAAGTCCATCTCGAAGTCCCTACATATACACTCATTGTCAAAGTCTATGTGTACACTCTAATTCAATGTACATGCCTCTAACGCAATTTGAGGTAAAAAATGTCGAAGTCCATTTGTACACTATATTTCCAATTTTCATAACGACCTAGTGTACACTTCAACCTCCTCCTACGTTCACGTGGACAACATAAAGCGTCCATGTGTCCAAGACAACATAGTTTCCACTTCACACTCCCGTTCTACATCTGCAGTCCTTGTGTACACTGTAGTTTATACGTCCAAGTCCTTGTGTACTCTTGATGTCCAAGTCAGATAAGTACACTGCAGTTTAATGTCCATTTGGACTACGTCGTCGAGTAATCCGACGTCGATTATATGTTTGTCCTCTCGCTTGGGAAACGATCGGTCGCAAATAGCCGCTCATGTAGCAATTCCTTCACATTATCGACACCTGAATCCGCCGCATCTGCCACATAAGAAACCCTAAATTAAACAAATTAACCCAATTGCTCCGATGCGAGGCCTCAAGCTAAATAACAGAGACGGAAAACTAACCTTCTTCTTTCTCCTTCCCACGGCTACTACGAGTCCTCGCCATCGTGAGATAACCGCCTCCACCGCCGTCTGTTCTCTCTCCTTCACAGATCTTAAAAGATAGATCGAATAAAAAAAATGATTACATAAAAAAATTCTTGAGAAAAGATATTTAAGAATCAGATTTTAGTTTTAAAAAAAAACGTAGAGAATGAACAAGGAAAAAAAACGATGAAGAAAAATGGAAGTAATAGGTGGACATGTCTGAAAATGGTGGGCCATCACTTTTAATATTCAAAATTCAAAAGAAACGAGAAAAATTCAAACCATCTAACAAACCTAACCAGATACAATGTTGTTTTACTGAAATATCCATATTTTGTTTTGCTTTTTAAGGGATAAATGAGTCTTTAACCACACAAAAGTGTCTAGGTAGCACAATGTGCTCTAGAGTGTAATAAAAACATAGAAACTGACCTGTGGTGTTAATAACTCGAAATGAAACAATTACACTCTATTGTTGAAAGAAATGAAACAATTACACTCTAGGTCACTTTTCATCTTTATAATATCATAAAAAGTCACTTGTTGCTACTGGGACACTTTGTCCCAACCTTCCTTTGTTACAAAAAAAAAAAAACATGAAATCTTTATTCTATCCTTTTTTCTTTTTCTTCCTCTTCCCACCACTGAGTTCTTCGTCTCTCTCTCTCTCTCTCTCCCCTTCCTGATTTCTTCAAGTTCTCAAACTCTCTCAAGAGCTCAAGAGCATAACTTCTTCAATTCTCAACGAAATTTTGTGATTCTTGTTGCTGAGAACTCGAAATCCCTATCTCTTTCTCCTTATAATCTCGGTTTTCCTCAAAGCAAGCTAAGGTACTGAGATTTCGAGTTGATCTTTCTTGGTTGAAAAAGTTCAAATTTTAAAAATTGGGATTTGCTCGATTTCTTGTTCTAAAATCGTTATTTATGCTTCCATTAGCTTGATTGATGAGTTGGGTTGATGAAAAACGAGTTTAATTGTCTTGAATTGAAATTTCAAAAGTTAGGGTTCTTGAGAATTGAGATTTTCGAAATTTTTGGGGAAAATGATTGTTTGTACTTCAAAAGACTCTTGAATGTTTACTCATTTTTTTGCACTGGTCATTTGTGACATGTACATGTGGATACGAAACATAGCATATACATAGTTTTTTCGATGTACATGTGGATAACGTGAATATGTGTACATATAAGGCACTCTCTTCTACCTGCAATGACTACTCATATTCTCAAAATTTTGATTTCACCAAAACCAATTCCCTACATCTGTTTTTAATGACACTGGAAAATAATCCAAATTGGCAAGATGATACTGAAACCATACTAATCTTTCTTTATACGAACTAAGTGTACATGTGTACATAAATGAGCAAGTGCACATGTCGACATCTATGTACACTGGTCATGTGTGCAGTCCACCATATAAGATGCACATATATAGAGATAATGTACACATGTACACTAAAACGGTTTTGTACACATGTACACTTCATTTATGCTAAATTTTAATATTTTTTAGAAGAGTGACAATTTTGTAATTAACTCGTCTTCTTCAAATTAGGGCTTCCAACGATTTCTGCAACTCATCTGCGAGCCGCAATTGATTTTCTTCATGAAATTTTTATTTTTTTGGCTTATAGATGTTGTATAGATTAACAGATGTTGTATAGATTAACCGATAATAGTCAAAACACAAACAAACCCACAAGATTTTCCCATGATTAACCGATTATAGTCAAAACGAAAAAATAGTTTTCAAATCGTGAGGCAATCGAGCACTCGACTCCAATCTCCAGATCCCGTTTCAGAAGGACTCGACTCCGATCTCCATATTCTGTTTTGCCAGGATTTGACTTTGATTCATCTTCATTGGCTTGTGGTTTGGAGATTCTATTGGCAGAAAAAAATATAGTGAAGTAAAACTAAAAGAAAGAAAATTGAGAAAAAAATATAATTAGAAATCAATGTTTTACGAAGAGATGGTAGAGAAAAGGATAGAATGGACTTTGTGTATGTTGAAAGATGTGCAAAAGTGTCTGAGGAGCAGAAAGTGACTTGGTATGTCATGCAAAGTCAATAAGTGACTCAGAGTGTTAATAACTCTTGTTGAAATCATGGACTACATAAAAAAGAGGTGGAAATACAATGTAGAACGTTTAGTGGGGTGTATTCAATCGAGAGTTTGAGGTGATTTGTATTAAAATGACAAATCAACTGTTATTCAAACATGAATTTTAAAAACTCATTTAAAATCCACTGTTATTGAACTTGACATTTTGTAAAGTACTTTAAAATCCACTGTTATTGAAAATATTTTATGTTGTGGAGTTTTAAAGTTTTGAGGTGATTTTAGGATGTTTGGGTGGAGTTTCTTAGTTAAAAAAATTAAAACTCAAATCCCATGATTTTAGGTGATATTTTAGAGTAGTTTAACAAAAATCACCTAAATCTCTGCAACTTATTAAAATCATCTAAAACTACATTAAAAATCAAATCACATCAAATGTTAAATTGAATACACCGCCCTTAGTCTTTTTGTTGTATGACGATATACATACCATCGTTGAAAATTCGTATTTTCAATCTTTATATCTTACGATTAAATCAATATATTTGATTCAAAACTTAAGAATATATATATATATCACATTGGAGTAATACCAAAATACAACAAAGAGAATCAGGGTTCTCAGTGCGACGAAGATTTCAAGATTGCAAGAAAGTTAATAGAATGGATACTCTATTAATAAATATTTTTTAAAGAGAATTATTTTCTCGGGATAATTCATGTGTTCCATTATTTTTATTATTAGTTTACCTAAGCTATTTTATGTTTTCGTAATTCGTATGATTTGCTAACGTTCTAATTAATGAATTTATGTTGTAAAAAAAGAATAAGTTACAGTTAATATTATTCCATGTATAATATGGATCATCAATTAGTTTTAAATAAAGTTCAAAAACACAGGTCAAGACAAATGATAGAAGGGCTGAGAAGCCATTCACAATGGGTAACTGCCGCAATTTTGTTCTATCTTTATCAACATAATCCCTTTTTTTACGTTTTGATAGTTTGAAATCGAATGTTTGATTGTAGATCTATTAAGATTTTGTGAAAGACAAAGAATGTTAGCAAGAATCAAAGAAAAAAAGCAAAAACAACTGAAAATTAGGTTAGAAATTTGCATGGAGGTAAAAGACGGAAATAATTTGGTAAATTTAAATTTCATTAAAAAAAATTTAGCTGAAATTTAGCTGAAATTTTCCAAATATCACCTAGGATCAATATAATTTAAATCTCAGGGCCGGTTATATATACTAAATAATTAGAACAACATCCATAAATGTAAAAAAAAACATCCTTAAATGTGTTTGTATTTGTTTCCCATGATATAATTGTTTTATAGGTCAAGGGTTCAAAACCCCTGAGTTGTTCTTTTTTCTTTAATGAATTTAAATTTACCAAATTATTTCCGTCTTTTATCTCCATGCAAATTTCTAAGCTGTTTTTGTTTTTTTTTTTGATTATTGCTAACTTTCTTTGTCTTTCAGCTAACCTAGGTGATATTTGGAAAATTTCAGCTAATTTTTTTTTTGGTAAATTTGGAAATCTAAGACTAAATTTTGGAGGTTTTTGTCTATGTAAGTTTTTCAAAAAATTTGAGAACCTAATGCAATGTTTCATTAGGCTTGGCTCAAGGTCGGTCAAATAAGATATTTATTGATGAGCTTATGAAACACTAATATTTTTCCATCTGAAATTATATTGATCCAAAGGTGAAATACATAAGTTGGCCGAAAACATGATATCCCAAAAATCTAAAACCCAAAGATATAACTCTAAAACCCAAATATGGGGTGCACAAAGACATAGATTATTCAAACCAAAATTCCAAAGTTCAAACAAGTTCACGACTTTAAAAAAGACATGTTGCTAAAAACCCATAGCCACCAGAGGTTTACATAGGGACAACCAGACGAACCGAGGATGAATACCTGACAAGTTTGACAACCAGATTGAAGAACAGAAAAGATCAGGATGCTATATGGAACATCAGAACTAAGAGAGGCCATATAATGTTTCCAAAACAAACTGGAGAAGCCACCACCGATTAAATACCAACTGAAGAACCAGGCGAGATGAAGAATATCAACATGGGAAATCAGCTCTGAAAAGAGCTCGCTTAGAGAACAAGTCCGGTAACGACATCACCGATAAAAGACGTTCTTAATAACATACGAATATCAACCAAAGTAAAGTTGAAGAAAGAACTAAGGCGACGTCAGAGAAAGCACCTGGCCTGCTTCCAGCAGCGATGCTGCACTCTCAACAGATCCTCGATCTGAAATATGGCGCCAAACTCACCATAGACCCCAACTCTCCGGACGAAGACTGTAATGTGAAGCTTGGACACGTTGGGGTGAGAGAGGTACAAGAACCAGATCTGCACATCACGACCACGGATGCAACAATAGAGAAGACCAAAGCTAGAAGACGACGAGGCGAGTCCATCCTCGGTGCCGGTGAGAAATACGGCCACCAAGGAGGGAGATCAGGAGAAGACGATATTTTACGCTCTTTAGGTCGCAAAGTTTTGTGCTTCTTAGAGCCTAACAGATCTTTTAGACGATTTGTTAGGCTCTTTATGAAATACTAGTTTTCCATTAATTAATATTCGATTAATTGATTTGGCGTTAGGTCAAGATCAACAGTATGTATTGCGCATGCCGTCTTGATTAATATAAAATATCTTTAAGAACCTTAAATGGGTTCAATTCATTAGAGCTAGCCTTCTAACAGAATTTTTAATTCTTGGCGTTTTTGATGGATAAAATTGATTTGTTATTTTTGGGAGACTTAAAGTTACATTTGGTCAAAAATGAAAAGAAAAAACTCATTTTCCCATCAAAATAAAAAATCATTCTTCCGCCAAAATGAAAAATCATTTTCCACTAAAAATGCAAAACTAGTTTTCCTGCATAGAGTACAAAAATTCATTTTCATGCCAAAACACAAAACGTGTTTTCCGTCAAAACCTAAAATTTCATTTCCCACCAAAACACAAAACTCAGTTTTCTGCCAAGACAGAACTCATTTTCCCACCAAAACGCAAAAACTCGTCTTCCACCAAAACATAAAAATTCATTATCTTATCAGAAAAGCACAACCTGTTTTGCTACCAAACAACACAAAAACTTGGTTTCCTAAACACAAAACCTCTTTTTCGTGGCCAAAACGTACAATCTTATTTTCCGCTAAAAACGTAAAATCTTGTTTTCTTACAAAAAACATAAAATATTGGTTCGCTGTCAAAAACATTTTTATTTTGTTTTTCGCCGAAATAGTAAATCTTTGCTCTCCAAAAACAGTCAAGCTGTAACTGATAAATAAAAAATGGGATTAGTAGAAAAAAAAGGAATGAAATATGAAGAAAAATAGAATATATTCCATTCCATTTAATCATGATCAAAAATGTAATGAAATGATTTTCTTTGACTCTTTAATATTTATTTTTGTCAACATTTTTTTATATTTTATATATGGAATTGATGGAATGAACATTTCATCATTACAAATGGTAAAAAAAAATGAAAAAAATGGAATGAAATATGAAGAAAAGTAGAATATATTCCATTCCATGTTATCATGATAAAAAATGTAATGAAATGATTTTCTTTGATTTTTTTTAATATTTATTTTCGTCAATATTTTATATATTTTGTATATGGAATTGATGGAATGAACATTTCATCATTAGAAATGGTAAAAAATAAAAAAAAATGGAATGGAGAATTTTAAATTATTTCATTCCAAAATGACAATCCAATTGCAACCTCACATCAAAACATATTATTTCTCGTTTTGCCCAAAATTAAAATAAATTTTCCCAGTCTCTGTCTCATCTCTTTCTTATATACTCTTCAACCCATCCTCGAATCCTACCTACCTCGTAGCCTCCTCATTTCTCACTCGCTCTCCCTCTATCTTCAATCGCTGTCCTCTCGATCTCTCTCTTCCTAACGTAAGCTCTCTTCTGCTCCGATCTCAAAGTTGAATGATATTGTAAAACCATAGATCTGTCTCATTGTTCATCATTTTAACCTAAATTCAAACGATCCACCCTGAAATTCCCTTGGACTCGAGTTTTTTCGCGAGCTTCTATCGATTTCAGATTGTTCACAATTTCAACTTAGATTCGTAGGACTCTACTGAAATTTTTGGGATTACAGTTCTTTCGGGGCGATATAATGTTTGATTCTCATTTCTAGGGTTTTGATCATGATTTTGAGTTTTTTTTCTTTTTGTAGGTTTTGGAAAATGGTGAAAAACGGAACCAAGGCTTGGAACCAAAAGAAGAGACCTCTTCCAGAGAGAAAAGAGCCTGATCATGATCACGATGATGATCTCTCCACGAGGAAGACGAGGCCAAAGCGAGCTGCAGCATGCACAAACTTCAAGGAGAAATCCATCCGTATCTCAGAGAGATCCGCCACCGTTGCAGCAAAGCAGCATCCGACTGTGGAGGACGAGATCGTAGCTCTTCACTTGACAGCTTCTTTTCCTCAGAGCTGTGGCAGCGACGATGAGCCTCACCAGACCAGGAGGCTGACTGATTTCGTTTTACATGATACCGACGGAGTTTCACAGGCTGTGGAGATGGTGGAACATGGTGACATGTTCATCACAGGCGTGATCTTGCCTTCATCAGGTGAATGCTCTGACAAGGAGAAAGCGAAGGGTGTGAGGTGTAAGGGTTTTGGACGTGTTGATAACTGGAGTATCTCTGGGTATGAAGATGGTTCCCCAGTGGTGTGGGTGACGACCTCTCTTGCAGATTACGAATGCATTAAGCCTGCTACAAGCTACAAGAAGGTGTATGATTATTTCTTCCAGAAAGCGTATGCCTCAGTGGAGGTTTACAAGAAAGTGGCCAAGTCTGACTTGATGAGCCTTGATGAGTTGCTTGTGGCGGTTGCGAGGACTATGAGCCTGGAGACTAAGTGCTTTTCTAGTGATTACTTGGCCATAAAAAAATTTGTTGTATCCCAAGGAGGATTCATATATAACCAGCTTGCGGGTTTGGATGATACGGCCAAGCAAGACGATGCAAGATTCATTGAGATTCCTGTGCTCGTTGCTCTCAGAGATGCGAGTAGTATACTTGAATATGATGTTGTTCAAGGGCAATCTTCTAATGGGGTTCTAAGGATTGATGGAGTTTCGGAAAAGGTCATGACATGTGATCAACAACTGGTTAACGAGGATGAAAAGTTTGCTCGACTTGTACAAGATGAAGAGTATATGAAATCTATGCAACGGCCCAGAAAGAACAGCAGCTCAGCTTCTGTTTCAAACAAAGGATACATAATGACCACTGAAGACGAGATCGCCAGTGATTATCCTCTCCTAGCTCATTATAAGAATTCCCAAATTGAAACTGATGAGCTTTTATTATACGAGGATTACTACTATGAGCTTGACATCGATGACCTGCCTCGTAAGATGCTTCACAATTGGGCGCTTTACGACATTGATTCAAGGCTGATATCCCTGGAGCTTCTCCCGATGAAGCCTTGTGCTGATATCGATGTAACTATCTTTGGATCTGGTTTGATGGCAGATGATCAAGGGATCTGGATTGATCTAGATGATCCTACTACCTCTATGCCTTTAGAAGAACATGAAGGGATACCCATATTCCTTAGTCAAATAAAGGAATGGATGATTGAGTATGGGGTGTCAACCATCTCGGTTTCAATACGAACAGATGCGGCCTGGTAAGCTGTATATCATAGTATTTGTAAGCATTGCTCTTCTTCTTCTTCTTCTGTTGCTGATGTATGAGGTATATGCAGGTATCGACTCGGGAAACCATCAAAGCAGTACGCCCCTTGGTTTGAACCTATTCTGAAAACAGCAAGGGTTGTCATAAGCATTTTTGCTCTCCTGGAGAAGCAAACTAGAATGTCTAGGCTTTCGTTTGATGATGTCATAAGAAGAGTGTCTGAGTTCGAGAGTAACCATAAGGCTTACATTTCTTCTGATCGCTCGGCTGTTGACAGATATGTGGTTGGCCATGGGCAGATAATGTTGCAGATGTTTTCAGAGTTTCCTAACAAGGAGATCAGAAAGTGTTCATTTATTACTGGTCTTGCAAATAGAAGGGCGGAAAAGCACAACACGAGATGGACCATCAAGAAGAAGAAAATTTTGGTGAAAGTGAATTTGAATCCAAGGGCAGGTATGGCACTTGTATCCAAGAGGAAGGCTATGCAAGCAACAACAACGCGCCTGATCAACAGAGTCTGGGGAGAGTTTTACTCCATTTACACTCCAGAGGAGCCATTGCAGGCAAACAGTGAAGAAGAAGTTGAAGAGGAGGATGAAAACGAAGAAGATGACGCAGAGGATATTGCACCTGAACCTGTTGAGGTTGAAGAGTCTCATACTCTTCCAAAGAAAATTCTAGGCAGTTGTGGAAAACTGGAAACAAGATGGGATGGTGAGAGTCTTGGAGAAACTTCTGCTGGTGAGCCTCTCTATCGACAAGCACTCCTTGAAGGGGAAATAGTGGCTGTAGGTGGTGCTGTCATCGTGGAAGTGGACGGAGTTCAGTCCATCTACTTTGTAGAGTACATGTTTGAAAGTTCAGATCACTGCAAATTGCTACATGGAAGGCTTTTACAAAGAGGTTCCGAGACTGTTCTAGAGAATGCTGCTAACGAGAGGGAACTGTTCTTGACAAACAAATGCACGACTGTACCCTTTAAGGACGTAAAAGGGACAGTCTGTTTCGATATTCGATCGAGACCATGGGGGCATCAGTTTAGGAAAGAAGACGCCACTGCGGATAAGCTGGACAGGGCAAGAGCAGAAGAACGAAAGGGGAAAGACATGCCTACGGAATACTTCTGCAAGAGTTTTTATTCACCTGAGAGAGGAGGTTTCTTTAGTCTTCCACTCAGTGATATGGGCTGTGCTTCTGGATCGTGCGCTTCATGCAAAGTAAGAGAGGACGAAGAGGAGAGGAAAAAGATCAAACTCAATGCTTCAAGGACTGGTTTTTCCTCCTATGGGGTTGACTATTGCGCTGGTGATTTTGTCTACGTTTACCCAGACTGTATCGATGAATCGAAGAAGGCTAATGGAAAATTTAAGTCAGGGCGGAACATCGGGTTAAGAGCCTTTGTTGTGTGCCAACTTCTTGAGATCATCATCCCAAAGAAATCTAGAAAGGGTTGTTCCTTTGAGGTTAATGTCCGAAGGTTTTATAGGCCTGAAGATGTTTCTGAAGGAAAGGCATATGCTTCAGACATCCGAGAGGTAGAAATTATTTGTTCTGTAATGTATATGTTTGATAAGTTTATCTTACATCTGTTTTACTCTGTTTTTTTTTTCCTTTTTGCAAATTGTTTTAGTTGTATTACAGTGAGGACACATATGAACTCCAACCAGAGGCTCTGAAGGGAAAATGTGAAGTAAGGAAGAAGAATTATATCCCTTCTTGTCGTGAGTTTCCAATATCAGAGAACATTTTCTTTTGTGAACAAATATACGACTCATCCAAAGGTTCGGTCAAGCAGGTATATAGATTTTCACTCCATTTTGTTTGCCGTCAGTGAATATTATATTCAGTTTAAAAACTCGTAAAATATTTGCTTATATATAACTCATTTGTTATGATTGTTGTGGTAAGTTGAAGTGTTTCTCTTAACTATCATTTAACAGTTACCTCTTAATATCAACCCGAAGTTCTCAGCTATCATCAAGGACGACGCACTTTTAAGAAAGAACAAGGGGAAGGGAGTAGAGAGTGAAACTAGTTCTGGTATCGAGGTACCGGAACACATGCGTCTGGCGACCTTAGATATTTTTGCTGGTTGTGGTGGCCTATCTCAGGGACTGGAACAAGCAGGTATGTACTATCTCCAGCCAATACTTTATCAACCAACAAAAGGCCTTGACCAAATGTATTTATACGCATGTTTTTATTATGTACCAGGCGTATCTGCAACAAAGTGGGCGATCGAGTATGAAGAGCCAGCTGCGGAGGCTTTTAGAAAAAACCATCCCGGAACAGCAGTTATTGTTGATAACTGCAATGTGATTCTTAGGTAAAATAGTCTGACAAGATGCTATGCTTTACTCTCTCTCTCTCAATGTGGATGTTTCTTGTGTTGTGATCAGTTGTTTGAGCTTATCCGCAGGGCTATAATGGAGAAATGTGGAGATCAAGATGAGTGTATCTCTACTACAGAAGCTAATGAACTTGCTGCTAAACTTGATGAGGACCAGAAGCGTACGCTGCCACTACCTGGTCAAGTAGATTTCATCAACGGAGGCCCTCCATGTCAGGTATATATTAAGATTGTTGCTATACATAGTGAAGAAGAGACCTTAATCTGTGCAATTTGGCAGGGATTCTCTGGTATGAACCGGTTCAGCCAAAGCCCATGGAGTAAAGTTCAGTGTCAAATGATATTAGCATTCTTGTCTTTTGTTGATTATTTCCGGCCAAGATACTTTCTCCTGGAGAACGTGAGGAACTTTTTCTCATATAGTAAAGGGCAGATGTTTAAACTCACTCTCGCTTCTCTTCTCGAAATGGGTTACCAGGTAAAAGACTCCTGTAAGCATTGCAATGTGAAATAGAATTCAAAGTCTGTGCCTAATATGATATGTTTTGTCAGGTGAGATTTGGGGTGTTGGAGGCAGGTGCATATGGGGTTTCTCAATCTCGAAAAAGAGCTTTTATATGGGCAGCTGCACCGGAAGAAGTTCTTCCCGAATGGCCTGAGCCGATGCATGTCTTTAATGTTCCAGAGTTGAAAATCTCGCTATCCAAAGGTTTACGCTATGCTGCTGTTCGTAGTACTCAACAGGGAGCTCCTTTCCGTCCAATCACTGTCAGAGACACAATCGGTGATCTTCCACCAGTAAAGAATGGAGATTCCAATACAATCAAAGAGGTATGATTGATATAACACACACACACATGGAGAAATAAAATGTTTTTATATGATATGACACATATCAAAACATGTCTTCTGTGTTTTTGCAGTATGAAACTGATCCAATCTCGTGGTTCCAAAAGGAAATAAGAGGGAACACGACTGTTCTCACTGATCACATCAGCAAAAAGATGAACGAACACAATCTCATCCGATGTAAAAGAATCCCAAAGAGACCAGGTGCTGATTGGCGTGACCTCCCAGAAGAAAAGGTCAGAGTCTTCATAAAGACTCTTTTGCATACCCGACTGGACAAACTTTCTAAATTCAATTATTTTTAACAATCTAATTACAGGTGAAGTTATCTGATGGGACAGTGGTGAATTTGATTCCACGGTGTCTAAAAGAAACGGCTCTAAAACATAACCAGTGGAAAGGACTTTTTGGGAGGTTAGACTGGGAAGGCAACTTTCCAACTTGCACTACTGAACCTGGGCCCATGTCGAAGGTCGGTATGTGCTTCCATCCTGACCAAGACAGGATACTCACTGTCCGTGAATACTCCCGATGTCAGGTAATATATGAACTTTTTTTCTTTATTAGTTGACGTTTCCGGAGCACGTGGGCAAATTAATAAAATCTTTATTATTTTGTACTTAAAAAGAATATCTACTACAATACAACAAAAGCTACCTAACACAAAAGTACATAATTTAACATTGAAAATTAAAATTGGCATAGAAAAAAATCTGTGAAATTTCAAGCATTAAGAAACAAGAGTAAGTATTGTGTTCCTGGTCAAGTAATGAAATTGATTTGGTTGTTATAAAAACTTGTGGCAGGGGTTTCCGGATAGCTATGAGTTCGAAGGGGACATAGCACACAAGCATAGGCAGATTGGGAATGCAGTGCCTCCGCCTTTGGCCTTTGCTCTTGGTCGCAAGCTCAAGGAAGCAGCACAGCTCAATAAGTGAGCCAAAAGCAATTAGTTTTGTTTTTTTCTTTATAGTTTATTCATTGTGATAAACCTCATCTTGAAACTCAATTCTCATACTTATATTATATAGTTTCCTGATTCGAAGCTGTGTCCGATAAAACATTGTTGGTATCGTTGCTCTTGTGTTATTCTCTTTCTCAGATTCGTGATGGCTCCATTTACATCATGAATAACATTCATAAATGGGCTCTGTTAATTAAACATATCAGGAAAGCGGCAACTCTGTTTTCATGTCTTTGCCGACTACTTTCAGCACATCAATGTTGATTTTTCTGTAGTTTTATTTATTTTACCGCTGCTAGCGACAACGTTCTACGTTCATATAACCAACAAGACCATATAACTATTTTCGATTAACACATCTGCAGGGTTGAGTTATTTCATGGGTTTTTTATGGTAAATATATTAAGATTTATTACCGATTTAAATTTTTGACAGACAATAAAACTAGTAGCAAAAAAACCACTAAACTAACTAAAAACGAAACTAATGCTAGAATGTTGAACGGTGCATCTGGCGGTCTCATAAATACCACCACGTCTTCAATCTTCTTGGCATTTAGGTAAAGAGCACTTATATTAACATAGGTTTTGGGTTTAGAATGAAGATAGGGTTTTTTTTTTTTTTTAAAATTTTAAGATAGGGTTTTTGAGTTTTAGGATCACTGATCACAGGGTGGTTCCTGCTGTTCCAGACGGAGGCTTTCATTTTCTTTTCTAAAATGTTTTCCTTTTTTTTCTAGGAAAAATGTTTTCTTTTGTCAAAGAAAACTTACACAGAAAACACATATAAATGTATGTTTCCAAAAAAAAAAGTTAAAAAGCACACATAAATGTTCCACATATCACACGAAAAACTAATTACTGTATTTGATTATTATTGGACCTAATGTAATCAAATGAACTAGTTTTTTGCTATTTTGCAATAATGGGATAGTCAGATTTTATCAGATCGATACTCCCTCCGTCCCATTTTAAGTGGAGTTTTAGAGAAAATTTTTTGTTCCATTTTAAGTGATGTTTTCAAAATTTTAGGTAAAAAATAAATGCATTTTAATATTTTTAATTATTTATATTCTGTAGTATAATTGTTTATTGGTTGAAATTACTTTAATCATTATTATTTTTAGGTAAACGAGAAAAATAGAATAAAAGTTTGTAATTTCTTAATCAACGTGCAAAAACTTCAAAACTCACTTATTTTGGAACAGAGGGAGTATATTTTTTAAAATAGTGTATAAAATCCAACTCATTTACTACTATTAAATACAATACTTTGGCAAATTTTCACAACTTGAATATGTGAGTTTTCTTTGTGCAGTGTTCCAAAAAAAAGAATATGCGAGTTTTCAAAACCTCTAATAAATAATTCATAATTTTTAATCATCTAATCTATTAATTTAGGGATTATCTACTATTTGAAGTTCTCATTTAAATTTTGGACTCTTTCATAGTTGTTGCTAGAATATATCATGCCTCCTATACAATGCAACCTACCAACTTAAATTAAACCAAATCTTAACCAACATAGATTAGTTAAACCTAACCAGTAACACTTTTATAATATTTTTGGTTAATCTCTTAATATAATTAGATCATATAAAACTGAACCATTTTTAAATCAACGAGTTCCATATCATTCCAGACATAAGAAAAAAAATATCCGACTCATTTACAACGTAAGTATACAAAGACCGTGTATGCTTATGCTCATTGATCTTCCAAAAACCAAATAATTGTGGCATAGACCAACATAGGCTCATGTTCGTATCACTAACTTTACTTCCATATATTTACTCTTCACCTACATCATATCACAACATACACAGTTCTGCAAGAACATGATTTTTTTGTTCAAACAACCAAATAATGGTGGCATATGGTCAGTAGATTTTTTAAATATGTTTTTTATATATTACATTTTACGAGACTATGTGTATAAGTTTTTTTTTTGAAAAAGGACATAACTATGTGTATAAGTTAAAAGGTAAAAAGTGTGACAAGGTAAATTATTATACTAAAAATGAAAGAAGATTAAATACAAACTAATAACAAGTACAACACAAATTATAACACTATTAAATTCTATATATATTTAATAAAATATTATATATATGTCTAATATGTATATATATATAAATGTTACACAAAATATATATAATATTATATACACATATTATATATACCATATATTATTAATTGAAATTTGACAAATCAATTTCCGCCCTTTAGGGCGGGTCCTAATCTAGTCTATACTATTAAAAGGGAAGCAGTCTTGAAAAGTCGACTTATACAAGTTGTTTTGGACCCTTTAATTTTTAATTTTTTTGGTCTTACCTTATATTTCTCTAACAATAAATTATAAAGAGATAAATCTTATTTTTGGTATTACCTTATTTCTCTAACAATATTTTTTTGGTTTTATCATGTCTCTATTTATTTTACTAGATCTTATTTCTAAAATTAACCCACCCACGTATATGATCATATATAAGTAAAAAGTCTTTAACGAGAAAGTTAAAAGCTATAGATCTTTGTTATATGTCTTATTATTTTCTATATTTTATTGTTGTCATAACTATATTGTTTTCAACCTCAGCGTAACGTGGCTTCGCCAGTCCACAAAATCATGATTCCAAAAAAAAATGAAGATTGGGCATGTATATATTTTTAGTTGATTCTGATTTGGAAGAAAGTAATTATTAGTTAGAAGAATAGTCTGTATTTTCCATTGCCAGTGAAACAAGTATAATTTCAACGAGACGAAGAGATTGACTAGGTAATAATCATGAAAATAAACAAATAATGTCATATCAATAAGGTTTTTATATTTTTATTTGGATGACATAATAAAAATTCCATAAAAGTGTAAGGAATCACAATTTTATGTAATATTAAAACCTATATCAGAAATTTAATCAAAAAAAATTATCGAATATTTTGTGTTTTTATCAGATCAATGATATTAAATCGCGGGTTAATAGCGAGTTTTTGGGTTTTTACTAGATTCTATCAAATTTTCAATGTTCAATCTACTTTATTAAAAAGGAAAGAGTTTTGATAAATATACCTATAAAAGTTGTTTTGAAGTTTTTTTTTTTTTTGGTTTTACACTCTATATTATAAATATGCTAAGCCATCCAATGATTAGTTCCTATATTTATGCATTTCATCATTTATTATCTTTACATTTATTTTGTCGTTACATGATTTCAAAATCTATTACCCATATATTTTTTTACCTAAAGGTCAAAATTAAATGCCTCCAAACTACACTATTACCATACATGCATACACACATTTCATCGTAGTGATCTCAGGCTGTCAGCGTTTGTTTGACATCCTTTTCTGAGAAATCAAGATTCATCAAAGACGATAAAGTGTCGTCATTCTCACGCAGAAAGAGAAGAAATAGATTACATTTTTGTAGTTTTAATTGATGCTGCTTAGATTTTCCTTTTATTGGACTTTAGATTGTATTTTAATTTGTATATATGTATATGCTAACCTATTTAGGATTTAAATATTAATATTAATATGAACGACAAAAAGAAACACTAATAGCTTTTACAATATTATCGATGTATTGATACTGTAGTTGTTACAAAACTATATAATACATTTTATATCAAGCATAATACTATATAATATGAAATTTTTTAGCTTTCTATAATTTAGATTATATCTCAACATCTAATAATACTGCAGACGGTTTATGTACGTGTTTTTATTTGAAAACATATGTTACCGAAATTATTATACAAAAACAAAACTAAATTAAGCTAAAACATTTTATTTAGTTTAAAATAGTATACCCGCCGCTGATACTGAAAGTATATTATAAAAATACATAAATAAAATTTCGAATATTAATTTTTAAAAATTAATTCTTCAAATATCTACACAAACAATCTACCAAAATTTTGAAAATTGATTCATTTTCTTTCAAATATGTATCTAAACAAACTATATCTATACTATGAAAAGGAAATCATTACCAAAAAATCTACTTAAAAAAGTTGTTGGACCTTTTCACTAACTAATTATTATTGGTCCAATTATTTTAAAATACAGAAATTTAAAAATAACAATTTAAAATTTAAATCATCTATATTTTTTTAATTATAAATATACTTTTATAATAATTAAATTAAATAATGATTTTTAAAATATGTATATAACCCGCGGACGACAACAAAATTAAGCGGAGCGGATGCGGGTACAAAATTATTTGTTGCAGGTTGTGCGAGTCATATTTTTTAACAAAAACAAGCTGAAAATCCGCGGGTTGGCGGGTCAGCGGGCGAGTTCGATCCGCAACCCAGCCTTAACTGTGTGTATATCGGATTAAATTTTAAATTGCTATTATTTAATAAAATATATTTTGATTAAAATTTATTCACAAATATGATTACAAAAAAATACAAATATGATCAGAAAGAAAAAACAAATATCAAAAATTAAATTTAAAACAAAACATATACCCGCCCTTAAAAGGGCGGGTCAAAATCTATAATTGGTTATAATTGCATGATGTTTTTATACATTTTAATTTTATTGACTATCGAAACTTGTAAAGGAAAGCAGACCAACTCCATTATTTGTCCATAATGTCCAGAGTTTTGTGGTCTCATATATATGCAAGGGTGTGTCTTCCATATCTTGTAAGTTGTAACCGTGGCTGCGCTTTCAAGCGGTCTCTCTTTCATCTTTATGAAGTAACTAATGGTTTATCCGCCCTTCGGGCAGAATACTTGTTTTCTAAACATATTTTTGTTATTTATTATAAAATTAAAGTATTCATGAATAATTTTTGAGGTGAATTTTTTTTCTCAATGTACATTTTATCATTTCAATCCTCTTGTGATGTGTTTATTTAGTTTGGAAACAAAAGTATAATCTGCTAAATTAGTTGAGCCTTTCATTGAACATATTAATGCATGTCAATAAGAAACCATACTCGCGAGTGTATGAAGTAGCCAAACGTTTTACTTCTCAATTGTGTACGAAGATATTATTTATTTGATTTAAAGCTTATATGTTTATTAAAATCTATGATGTAATTTTTTGGTAAGAATATATGATGTGGTTTTGTTTTTATTTACCTTTATGACATTATACTATTTTAATTAAGATGAAAACTACTATCTTAATTAATGTTATCCATTTTCACTGATATTGTATAAAAGAAACAAATCATTATCTTTATTTGACCATTTTTCTCTATTTTCAATAATATTAAAACATAATCATTCCTCATAAAATTTTGTATTTAATTTTTTGAAATAATTACAATGACATGTCTTTCTGTTTTATGTATATCATAGTAATTAATTAATACTCCCTTCGTTTCATTTTATTTGTCGTTCTAGAATTCGACACACAGATTAATAAAAAAATTAAATGTTTTGTATTAAAATCATAAAACGACACCTATTTTGCAATAAAAAAATGGAGCCTAATTTCAAAATCCAAAAAAAATTGATATCCGGAAAATAGCTTTTAACCAATAAAAAAATAGCTTAAAATAAAAAGTCAATAAATTTTGCATTAAAATCATAAAATGACACTTATTTTGAAACAAAAAAATGCTCTAAAACGACATCTAATTCGAAACGGAGGGAGTATCAACCAAAAATTAACATAAAAATATTCAAAGAAGAAAAAACAAATAAATAATGTAATCTCTTCTTTATAATTTCTTTTCAAAATGCAGCACTATATTTATTATCCTAAAAATTATTTACAACAATTATCTAAAAACGTACATATTATTAAAAAAAAATATAATACGGATGCGGACCTCCCATCATGGTATACGGAGTCTAAATGAGTCTGTGTTTGCTGACAAAAAAAATATTATTGTTTTGCAGTTGAGAGTGTTTTGATAAACAATAAACTAATACCAATTTATATTTTTATCAAAAATAATAATGAAAATAGGCATGTGCAAAATATTCGGACTCGAAGAACCGACTCCAAAATCAGGATCCCGAACCTGATCAGACCCGGGGTAAATATCTGAATGGGTTCTGAACTGATATATCTGAAGAACTGGTTCCGAGAACCGAATGAGTATCCAAAGATATCTAAAATGTGAATATATGTCTAAAAATATATGTTATAATTATATTTATAATTATTTTAATATTTTAAATTAATATAAGTTAACTATAATAGTTATTTTCGGTATTTTGAGTATTTTTGGATAAAATATGATAGTTTAGATAAAAGTACACCCAAAAACTGTGTATAATAGATATTTTTGGTTACTTTTGAGTAATTTGGATACAAAAATTTGAACTGAATCGGGTACTTTCGTGATTTTGGATACAAACAACCAAAAACAACCGAACCCGTTTTAGATACTTTGGTTATTTGGTTATTTTTCAGGTTCCTATGCATGAGAACCGAACCCACCCGGACCCGACTGGAACCCGACCCAAAATTTTATAATATCCGAATGGAGCCTAATTTAAAAACCCAAAAAACCCGATACCCGAAAGAACCGAACCGTACCCGAATGCCCATGCTTAAATGAAAAACTTATTAAGTTTAAATGTTTGAAAATGAAAATATAATACGTAAACTGAGAAATCGAGAAATTCAGTTGCTCTCGAAACATTTTCATCACCTGTTGGAGTAGAAGAGACAAGAGGTGTTTGAGAAAAATAATGCATCATCGACCCATAATTTGGAGGATAATTCGTAACAGATGATGGCATGAAGAAATTTGGTGAAAACCTATAGTTTGGTAAATTTTGGTGTTGGTTAGAAGTTTGGTTTTGAAATTGATAATTATTGGGATTTTGGAAGTTAAACGGAATATTAGAAGAGTTTTGAGTGTTAAAAGGATTGTTATTGGGATCTATTTAACAAAAAAAAAAATTAAAACACTAAAATAGTTGATTATAATGAAAAATTACATTTTTCCGTATCCAAATGAAATGAGAGTAGTCTCTATTTATAGATTAAAAATCTTGAATTTTGATATAATTTTTTATCTTTTTTAGGTTTTGTTATATAATAAATACGTTTGAATTATTGGGTGAGGATAAAAACAAAAGAAATCTGAACAGCCAGTCAGAACAATATTTAAACTTTATTCAGATTTTTTAAAAAAATAGTGTGAAGCCGATACACGCGCTCTATTTTTCTGTCCAATCAAAAAGTGACACTTGGCAGAAGTGGACCAAAAAAAAATTTCAACCGTTGAACTTTGCAACAGGTGTTTATACCAACTAGATTTACACAATTTATTAATAACCCCATTGTAAAGGTTTCAACAGCTAAAACATGTTATCAAGATCCTCGTTGTGGATGGTCTAAGAACCTTAAACAATTAGGTAGTGCCGGATCTAGAGATGAGTGTTATGGAAGGCAATATCAAAATTGTTTAAAGAATATCCGAGGCATAGTATACATTATCAAAATATTACATGGAATTTAAAAAAAATCATCTGGGACACTTGTCCCACCCTTCTACCATGTGGTTCCGCCACTGCAATTAGGTGGCATTTGTTTATTTGTTTAGAAAAAGTTAAAATGTAAATACATAATTAAATATTAATTTTTGTTCTTTAAGAACCTCCAACGGGCTTTACCCGATAATGTTATCATGTCTAACATAAGAAAAGTATACACGATTAAAATCAATTCTGTTGAGTCAACGTTAATGCATTTTCCTTTCCCAACTTGTATTTGTTGTACAGTATACTTGCGGTTTACAATCATATACTCACATAAGAAAACTATACACAATTGAAATCAATTCTGTTCCAGCCAACGTGATGGCATGTCCTTTCCCAATTTGTATTTATTGTACAGTATACTTGCACCATACTTGCGGTTTACAATCATATACATAAATAAGAAGGAGCATACCTGACGAAGAAGCATCTTCGAGAGCTCCATCGTTGTTTTACTCCATCTTTTCTTTTTCTTTCAGAAACAAAAAATAATTTTTCCTTTTTGCAAGATTTTCAGTTTGAGTTTGGTTATAATAAATTATTCACCGTTGAGCCGGAAGGCAGAAGCGGTGGACTTGCTTTGTTTTATTTGGATTCTTTAGATGTAGAGATAGTTTTTTCCAATAATCGTATGATCGATATTGAGGCCTCTATAGAAGGACATAAGGTTTCCATTACCTTCGTCTATGGAGATCCGGTTGTGGAATACCGAGAGAATGTATGGGAAAGGCTTACCAGGATGAGCCTCAATAGAAATGGTCCTTGGCTAATGCTTGGTGATTTTAATGCTATTACAGGAAACCATGAGAAAAAAGGTGGGAGGAAGAGACCCGATGCATCGTTCATACCTTTTAAATCGATGCTGGCAAACTGCGGGATGATAGATTTTCCATCAAGAGGTAACCAATTTTCCTGGGTTGGTAATAGAGTTTCAGGGAAGGTCCAATGCAAGCTGGATCGTGCCGTTGGAAATGAAGATTGGCACCATATTTTTTCCCACACAAATGTGGAGTACTTACGCCTATGGGGCTCTGATCATCGCCCTATACTTGCTCGCTTTCTCTCTAAGCAAGGAAATATTCAAAAGGGCTTTAAATTTGATAAACGGTGGATAAGTAAAGATGGACTGAGAGAAACGATACTACAAGGCTGGAGTGATCCCAGAAACCTCCACCCACCGGACCTGCACGATAGGATTGCAAACTGCCGAAAGGCAATCTCGCAATGGAAGCGCAAGAATCCCTCTAACTCGAGCGTTCGTATAGAGGAGTTAAAAGATAAGCTCGAAAAAGCGCAACTAGACGATGCCATTACAAATGACGAGATTCTCCAGCTGAAATGGGACCTTTGTTCTGCCTTCCGAGATGAAGAAATCTACTGGAAACAGAAGAGTAGAGCTAACTGGCTGAAAGAAGGAGATAGAAATACGAAGTTTTTTCATGCCAAGACGAAACAAAGACGAGCGAGGAACAGGCTCACTAAACTTAAAAAGCCCACGGGAGGATGGGCAGAGAGTGAAGAGGATATCGAACGCGTTGCAGCGGAATACTTCCAAGTACTTTTCACCACATCCAGCCCGGGGAATTT
This sequence comes from Raphanus sativus, assembly GCF_000801105.2. Lineage (NCBI taxonomy): Eukaryota > Viridiplantae > Streptophyta > Magnoliopsida > Brassicales > Brassicaceae > Raphanus > Raphanus sativus. The sequence continues at coordinate 33,587,338 of NC_079514.1, read as the reverse complement.
TGAGGATGCTCTCCGGTATGTTACCGCGAAAGTCTCGACAAAGTGTAATGAGACACTTACTCGTGCACCATCAGATGATGAGATTAAAAAAGCGCTCTTTGATATCAACCCGGAGAAAGCGCCGGGCCCTGACGGGATGACAAGTTTGTTTTATCAACGTTTCTGGGGAATCACGGCGAAGGAGATCTTCCAGACGGTAAAGGACTTCTTCCTGACCAAAACTCTGGATCCTAGACTGAACCAGACGAGCATATGCCTCATCCCCAAGACGGATCGACCAAGCGAGATGACGGAGTTTCGTCCAATCAGCTTATGTAACGTAAGCTACAAGATTGTCTCCAAGATCCTTAGCAACCGTCTGAAACGCTTCCTCCCGAATCTGATTTCGGAGACCCAATCGGCCTTTGTGGCTAAGATACTGATCACAGATAACATCCTTGTAGCGCAAGAAATTTTCCATGCTCTGAGAACCAATCCCAGCTGTAAAGCGAAGTTTGTAGCCATCAAGACAGACATGAGTAAAGCCTACGATAGAGTAGAATGGTCCTTTCTAGAGGCATTAATGAGGAAACTGGGATTTAACGAGCGTTGGATCTCTTGGATACACCTATGTATTTCCTCGGTTTCCTACAATGTGCTCATTAACGGCGAACAGAAAGGCAACATTACCCCTTCCAGAGGTCTCCGGCAGGGTGATCCGCTCTCCCCTTTTCTCTTTATAATCCTGACGGAAGCACTGATCTCCCAAATAAATGGGGCAGAGAGCGAAGGCAGATTAACAGGATTGAAGATAGCAAGAGACAGCCCTCCGGTTTCACATCTCTTGTTCGCGGATGACAGCTTATTTTTCTGCAAAGCTGAAACGCAACAGTGCACAGAACTCATGAAGATCATCGAAAATTATGGCAAAGCTTCTGGACAGCAGCTGAACGTCTCCAAATCCTGTATCTTCTTCGGTAGTAAGGTTCCGGCGGAGCTAAAGACTGAGATAAAAGAGGCTCTGGGTATCTCTCGAGAGGGAGGCATGGGAGTCTACCTGGGACTTCCAGAGAAGATATGCGGCTCTAAGAAACAAGTTTTTTCTTTTATCCAGGAACGCCTCCTGAGTCGAATAAATTCCTGGTCTGCGAAATTACTTTCCAAAGGCGGAAAAGAAGTGTTAATCAAATCTGTTGCGCAGGCGCTCCCTTCATATGTCATGTCATGTTTTCTCCTACCGCAAGACATTATAAAAAAGATGGCCAGTGCAATAGCGAAATTCTGGTGGAGTACCAAGCAAAACAACAGAGGCCTACACTGGATCGCATGGGATAAAATCTGTGTACCAAAAGATAAAGGTGGTCTGGGCTTCCGAGATTTAAAAAATTTCAATCTTGCCTTGTTAGCCAAACAATTGTGGCGCCTCGTCCAATATCCATCATCCCTACTAGCCAGAGTTCTTAAAGGGAGATACTTTAGAAATTATAATCCGATTGATGTCGAGAAAGCAAGCGCACCTTCATACATTTGGCGCAGTATGATGGCCGCGAAACCTCTCCTGAAATCTGGGCTGCGGAAATCAATTGGTTCTGGTTACAACACCCGAGTTTGGGATGAGAACTGGATCCCCACCATCCCGCCAAGAAAACCGTCCGGTATAAGGCCTATCCAGAAACCTAATCTGCTGGTATTTGAGCTCATTGATCGTCATACCAAAACATGGAACTTGGAGCTGCTGAAGACTCTTGTTGATCCAGAAGATGTCCCGCTTATCGCTAGCTTAAAAATCAACAGGTCTTTCAAAATTGATAGTTTTTGCTGGGCTTATACGAAATCAGGTATCTACTCCGTCAAATCAGGATATGACGAGATGTGTCGTTTGAATAAGGTCCAGCCTCCTGACCTATGTAATGAAGCGAGTATAACCGGTTTACTGCAACAGGTTTGGCAAGTCAAGACAGTGCAGAAAATAAAACATTTCATGTGGCAGGCCCTATCGAACTGCGTCCCTGTTTGTAGTCGACTGGCTGATCGGCACTGTCACCCGACGCGGACATGTCCCCAGTGTGGGCTGCAAGAAGAAACGATTAATCACATGCTCTTTGAGTGTCACCAAGCGGCACAGACTTGGGAGCTTGTGCAACTCCCTCTACTTCCGGGAGAACTCCCGTGCTCGTCGTTATACAGCAACTTCGACTGTATCCTAAACCGGCTCCATAAACGGAATGGAAACGAGAACAGCCTGGCTTGTGTCCCTTGGATTCTATGGTTTCTATGGAAAGCGAGAAACGACAAAGTGTTCAATGACAAGGAGATCACGCCTTTGGAGGTCCTACAATCCGCGAAGACGGAAGCGGAGGCATGGAGATTGGCACAAATCGTCCCGGAAGTACTAGAAGAGAACGTAATACCAACTAGACCGGAGATAGCAGACACGCCACCACACAGACCGGTCTGCAGGTTCGATGCATCATGGAAGGACGACGATGCGCGTTATGGTGGGGGTTGCGTGATCGAGAATGAGGATAGGAGTACAATGTTCGGTTCATTTGCTAGTAACCGTGTTTTGTCTCCCCTACATGCAGAGTTCTCTACTCTGCTGTGGGCTATGAAGTCCTCACTAATTCTCGGTCACGTCTCGATGGCTTTTGAATCAGATTGTCAACAACTGGTTAGGCTTATTGAGGAAGAAGAAGAATGGCCAAGTCTTATGGCTGAGTTTGATGAGTTCTTTGAGCTCCGTTCTAAGTTTATGTTTTGCTCCATTTCTTTTATCTCTCGTTTAAAGAACATCCGAGCAGATCTCCTTGCAAAAGGTGCTCGGGCTCGAGGATTTTGTTATTCCCATGTTAACTCTGAGGTTCCAACTTGGCTGGTGCTTGACACCACTTGGTTAGAATCATCTTAATAAAAGTATGAAGCTTTCGTTGTCAAAAAAAAAAAAACCTCCAACGGGCTTTACCCGATAATGTTATCATGTCTAACATAAGAAAAGTATACACGATTAAAATCAATTCTGTTGAGTCAACGTTAATGCATTTTCCTTTCCCAACTTGTATTTGTTGTACAGTATACTTGCGGTTTACAATCATATACTCACATAAGAAAACTATACACAATTGAAATCAATTCTGTTCCAGCCAACGTGATGGCATGTCCTTTCCCAATTTGTATTTATTGTACAGTATACTTGCACCATACTTGCGGTTTACAATCATATACATAAATAAGAAAACTATACACGACTGAAATCAATTCTGTTAAGAGTCGGCGTGCATATTCCTTTCCCAAACTGTATTTATTGTACATATACTTGCGCTTAACAATCATATACTCACATAAGAAAACTATACACAATTGCAATCAATTCCGTTAGACTCAACGTGATGGCATGTTTTTTTCCAAGTTGTGTTAACTGTACAATAAAGTACTCTCTGTTTCTAAATGATAGATGCTTGAAACACGTAGTTCAAATTTTAGATGTTTTAACCTTTTCTAAATTTAGCCTATAATATTTGTTCTTCAAATATAAAATTTAGTATTCTTTCCGCTTCATTTTACTTTTTTTATTTTAGAGTTGTGCATACATATTAATAAAATATTTATTTTTTGTATATTTATATAAAAATGTCATTACCTATATTTGACTATATTTCAACCAATACAAAAATAAACTAGAGAATATAAAGAATCATATATTATATAAATTTAATAATTTTTACACTGAAATTTTAAAACTACACTTACTGAAACAGAAATTTTATTCTACAACTATACAACTACAACGACCATTAAAATGAAAAGGATGAAGTAATATTTGATAAAAATGATGTTAAAAGAATTTTTATTTACAAAAAAAAAAAAGAAAGACAAAAAGGTGTATAAAAGGTAGATAGATATATTGCTACTTCCACCATCTCTTCTTCTGAAAGCATTCAACCACTCTTAGAAGGAATACGATGGAAATGGACTTAAAGCTTGAGGTGATGGGGAGAGAAGTGATCAAACCTGCTACACCCTCACCTCATGATCACCTTCAACTCTCTCTTGTTGATTTCTCTTGCCCTGCAGTTTACGTCTCAATCATCTTCCTCTACAAATCTGAAGAACTAGCCACTGCATCGCCGGAGATCATCTCAAGTAAACTGAAACGCTCTCTGTCCAAGACTCTCTCCCGCTTCTATCCATTCGCTGGAGAGATAGAAGGCGTCTCCATCAACTGCAATGACAAAGGAGCCGTCTTCACTCAAGCACGCACCCATCTCCTTTTCCCCGAGTTCTTGAAAAACCGCAACGTTAACTCTCTAGAGGAACTCTACCCAAAGATCGAGGCGGGAGATTCTCCAACGAAGTGGCCATTGTTGAGTGCCCATGTCACTTTCTTCGGGTCTGGATCAGGAGTGGCTGTCTCTGTCTCTGTCTCTCACAGGATATGTGATGCGTCTTCATTTCATATGTTGTTAACAGACTGGGCAGCCACCACGGCAAACAAGAAGTCAAATGTGAGCACTCATCAGTTTGCTGAAGCTACCATTTATCCTCCTGCTCCACCTCACATGGCTCTACTACAGTCCCCAACAATGGACTCAAAGAAGTGTATAATGAACCGTTTCGTCTTTGAGCCCTCTAAGATCGCTGAGCTCAAACGCAAAGCCACTAGCCAAAGCGTCCCGATGCCTACACGTGTGGAAGTTATCACGTCAGTTATATGGAAATGTGCTACAAATGCCTCACGGTCTAACTCGGTTGCTCCAAGGTCAACGCTCATGTATCAAGCCTTGGACTTGCGGATTAGGCTTCCTTCTAATGTTTTGTCACATGACACGATTGGTAACTTACAAACAGCATTCTTTCTCAAGAAAGACGCAGAGAGCAAACTGGAGATCAGTGAAACCGTGGCCTCGTTCAGGACCGCCAAAGAAGGACTCATTCAGATGTTAAAAGATAATGTCCAAAGTAATACACTTGGTAAGGGTTTGTTGAAGGTGATGGGAAGTTGTATGTCGGAGTTCAAACCTGACATAGATGTATACCCAATGTCTAGCTGGTGCGGAAAGCCTTTTTACGAAGTTGATTTTGGATGGGGTTGTCCAGTCTGGTTGGGATCCCCTTCGCGTACCATATATGACAACATGGTGTATATTGCACTGATGGACTCAAAGAATGGGGGAGGTGTGGAAGCATGGATAAGCTTACCTGCGGAAGACATGTCTGTGCTTGTCCATGACGAAGAGTTGCTTGCTTATGCAGTTCTAAATCCTCCCGTACAGATCTAAGCAAATGGCAATATCAATATCCGAGATTGCACTATTATTGGTTTAATTTTTTTTCTACTGGTTTTTGTATTCGCTAGAATAAATTGACAGTCATTCAAATTTCATGTCACTTTATGTGTTTATGACACTACTTGAATGTCCTTGATATGTGCACAACCAGATGACACATCCGTCTTTGCTCCCAAATTTTAAAAACTACTATTATATATAGTGTGTCTCCCAAATTGTCATATTTTTATATTAAGATTAATTTAAAACTGTTTATACACCTTTAAATCTAATTACATTTAGCCCTAATTTTTGTTGTCAACTTCTTGCTTTTCCAGTTAAATATAAGAAAAGAAGCTTAATTTTTTTACAAGATGGTGACAAATCAGATGTTTGTTTCACAAAATATTACCACATAAGCCTACAGTTATTCTTAGCATGAAAAGCTATTCTTAGGGAAAAAAATAAACACATTACATTTAAAATTATGATATTTAAGAAGTAAGAATCTATTTAAATAGATGAACTTATAAATAGATGAAACTTAACTCTGTTTATATATGTTTAAATAGTCTTTTTGATTATTGTATCGAGATTTTATCTATCAATTTGGATTTCGGATATCAAACATTTTCAATTATGTTCTATCTTTTTCACAATTTATCATAATTTTTCTTATTTTAGTGAATGATATGTTTGTTATGTTAAACATGAATATTTTAAAGAAGTATTCTTTATGTGTTAGTATATATCTTAAATGTGTTTTATAAAAACAAGTTTTAGTATCCAGTGCCAAAATTTTGTAGTTGTATTTTTGTATCAATTTCATATTAGACATCGTCTAAAGAAACCCTAAAATTATATGAAAAACAGTATTTCAAAAGAGAGGATATAAAATATTTTTTTAGACCAAATCACTATCAACTTATAATTTATTCATTTTCTTTCGGAACATTATGTCACTACAAGAAAACAGGTCTATTGCAAGGGAAATTTGCGAGTGAAAAATTTCCTTGCAAATTTGCGACAGGTTTGCAATGGAATTGCAATAGAAAATAAAACCCTCGCAAATCTCTCGCAAATTTGCAAGAGAAAATTAGTCATCGCAAATTTGCAAGAGATTTGCGAGGAAAGTTACAGAGTCCTCGCAAATCTCTCGCACATTTGCGAGGGCTAATTTTTCCTTGCAAATTTGCGAGAGATTTGCGAGGGTTTTATTTTCTCTTAGAATTCCGTTGCAAACATATCGCTAATTTGCGAGGTATTTGCAAGACATATGTGATATTTTTTTTTATCACATTTCTCACAAAAAATCAAATAAAGTTAATAAATAAAATATTAAACTAAAATATTTAGTATTTAACAAGTATATCAAAAAATATTTTTGGAAAATTACAATATCAGTCAACTAATATTCACGGGATTAATATTTTTCTATATTTAAACTAATATTACGAAGTACTAAACATCAAAACTCTATAATTTATACAATACACGTCAAATAAAATTTCTAAGAAATTGAAACAAATTTTCACTTTAATTACTATTTTCATAAAAAAATAAAAAAAAATTTTAGTCCACAAGAAATATAACAAAACCTCAAACGAAACCCTAAAATCATTGACTTATGAATTTGCAAGGAATTTGCAAGGGATCCATCGCAATTCTCTTGCAAATTTGCGAGAGAATCTAAACGCTCGCAAATTTGCAAGGGAATTGCAATGGATCCGTCACAAATCCCTTGTAAATTTGCGAGGAAGATAGAATCCCTTGCAAATTTGCAAGGGATTTGCGAGGGTCGCTTGCAATTTCTTTGCAAATCCATTGTTTCATACATTTGAAAAGTTTGGGGTTTCATTAATGATTTTGGTGTCAAAGAATACATTTTATTGAAACATTTAATGTTTAAATTGTAAATCGACATATTTTCTGAAAAATTATTCAATTATGGTTATGATTTTTAATCCCGATATTTAAACTAATATTACATACTACCTAACATCTATATATATGTTTTGAAAATTTAATCAACTATAACTATGATTTCTATTCCTGACACTTAAACTAATATTACTAGTAATAAATATTGAAAACATAATTTTATTTTTAAAAACCCAAAATATATAAAATACATAACCAAAAATTTAAAAAAAAATCTATAAACGAAACCCTAAAATAATTTGTCTTATAGATTTGCAATAGATTTGCAAGGGATTTCTTGTAATTCCGTTGCAAATTTGCGAGAGAATCTAAACGCTTGCAAATTTGCAAGGGAATTGCAATGGCTCCGTCACAAATCCCTTGCAAATTTGCGAGGAAAACAGAGCCCCTCGCAAATTTGCAAGGGATTTGCGAGGGTCGCTTGCAATTTCTTTGTAAATCCATTGTTTCAGGCATTTGAAAGGTTTGGGGTTTCATCAATGATTTTCATGTCAAAGAACACATTTTATTGAAACATTTAATGTTTAAACTGTAAATCGACATATTTTCTGAAAATTTATTCAATTATGGTTATGATTTTCATTCCAGATACCTAAACTAATATTACATACTACTTAACATCTATATATATGTTTTGAAAATTTAATCAACTATAACTATGATTTCTATTCCCGACACTTAAACTAATATTACTAGTAATTAATATTGAAACCCTATTTTTAAAAAAAAAAAAACCAAAATATATTAAATACATACTAATCCACCAAAAAGTTTTAAAAAAATCTATAAACGAAACCCTAAAATATTTTGTCTTATAGATTTGCAATAGATTTGCAAGGGATTTCTTGCAATTCCGTTGCAAATTTGCGAGAAACTTGCAACGGAATTAGGTTAATATAAATATAATGTGGCCAATCACGTTGAAAGGCGAGGATCAGTAACTGTGTAACCACAACCATTGATAAAACTTAATCTAACGGACACAAATGCACAAAAGTTAAAAACCACTTTTTTTCTTTCTTTTATCTCCTTCTTCCTCTCAACACTTCGTAAACTAAATCTCTTTTTTTTTCAGTATAACTCTCTGAATGAAATATTTCTCAAACACCATCATCATCATCTCGATCTTCACCTTCTCGTTCTCCTCTACTCACAATTACTCTTTTTATTTTATTTTCTATCAGTTTTGTTTTCAGACGAAGATCTGTGAACAAGAAGAAGATAGGAGATTGAAGGAGGAAGAGGTAAGATAGGTGGTGGCTCGTGACTCTGAGCAGAGCCGGGTTGAAGATGCAACAGTGAGGAAGCAGAAGAAGCGTGACGGCGGAGGAGGCGTGACCCATATCTGGCACGGTGAAGCTTCGGAAACTGTGGTGGAGGAGGCATGGAAGCTGCAGTGGAGGAGACACTGACAACGACGTCTCCGGTCAAGTCTGGACGAGGCAAGGCAGCTGGTTGTTGGAGGAGGCGCAAGGTTCATGGAGGAAGCGGCAGAGTTTTCTTTTTTTTCTTAGGTTTAGGGTTTTTTTTGGTTAAGAATAAACCGAATTGGGATTGTGGTGGTTTGACTTTATTTATTAATTTCTGATTTATTTCTGTAAACCAGGATTTATTAATTTTTTATTTGTAAACCAATTTGAAATTATAAATAAAATTATTTTATTTTTAGTTATAAAGAACATTTGTGTAATTTTTATTAATTTAGTTCTAATTATAATTATTTTCGATTTATTGTAGAAATATCTATAATAGATTTATTGTAGAAAAAGGTCCTTAGAAAATTTGCAACGGAATATTCAATTGCAAATTTGCGACGAAATCATTTCTATCGCAAATTTGCAACGAAAAATGTTTCTATTGCAAATTTGCGAGGAAAGATTTTCCGTTGCAAATTTGCGAGGAAATACTTTCTGTTGCAAATTTGCGAGCGTTTTGCAAGCGATTTTAATTTGCGACTAAAGATTTGCGAGGGAATCAGTTCGCTTGCAAATATCTTGCAATCGGCGATTTGCAACGGAATTGCAATGCGTTTTTCCCTTGCAACAGACAAGTTTTCTTGTAGTGTGTAAACACTTCATCATTGGATTAATTATATGTTTAACTTAGTTTTGTTGTTGATTTGTCAAGTTCTCTAAAATTTCATTCTAAGTCATTAGTTTTATAAACATCTTAGTGATATATCGTTAAATTCGAGACAATTAACCAGCAAACTGATCTTAACAAATTTTTAGTGATAATGTCATAGTTAATTTTTTCTTACATTTAGTTTATTAACATTAAGAAGACTATATCTTAATATATATTTGTCGTTATAGTATCTATGAGCAATAGTGCGTGCAATACATAAAAAAAAATTTCTAGCTATATGTCTTTATTTGATTCAAAATCCAACATTTAAATAAAAATACTCATCATGCACCGGTTCTACTGAAATTTGCGGGTAACCCGCAGGGCTAGCGTTAGTTTTAATTTTAAAAAACTAATTACGTTAATAATATTTTAATTATTTATTATAAAATTATTTTCCGTGGGTAATTTAATTTATAAATATTTATTATCTAAAATAATATAAAATATTTTTTATATAATTAAAATAATATTAAAACTGTATTCTACATATTTTGAAGAAAATATTTCTTTTTCTCCAAAAATATTTATTAATTTGCGGATTGACAGGTATCTGCAATTTAAGTTAGGTTTACTAGTACCGACCTCGTAAAAGTAAACTTGACATGCCGCACCCGTCCCAATTTTTTTTGAAAATCAGTTGATCTGCATCCATCCGCGGTGGATAAATAAAAGCGGACTGCCGTCCAGCTCTACTTGCCATTGGAGTTGCTCTACTGAAGTGTTGTCTGTTATTTGTTTTGTTCGAATTATTATTAATCTTTTATCATCTTTCCTTAAATCTTATCTGAATATTTGATAATATATTATGTTTATCGGTTATTGTAATTTTGTTGATGTTTTATGAAATGTGATTATTTCTAATAATTTTAGTGCCACTGAGATTCTTCAATAAGAAGTGTTTGATTTCAAATTCAAGTAGGGTAATGATACTCTAGTTATTACTAGAGATTCAAACAAAGCGAGATCTTTGCTTGCATCATACAGCTTAATCGTAGACCTCTTAAGGCAAACCCGAAACTGACAAAAGTGAATATAATGAAAAAAAACTTTCTTAGTTTTCTGATACAGCCATAACCATCCCCTTATTATTGGACCAAACCTTCTTTCTAGAGACTATTGTTAGTTTATACTATTAATAAAATACTAAAACTACATACATTTTGTCAATGAAAACATTCCTATTCATAAAGACAACACACAAGCCATGAAGATCACAGACACTTGGCTTCAAATCCTGAGCAAGATCTTTGTGGAGTAAACGAAGAAAGTTCTTAAGCTATGTAAACTACAACTCATCGACACAAAAGCAACCTACAGAGACTTGGAAAATACTCGTAACAGCTTTTCACTTCAACAGAACAACAAAAAAGAAGCTTCGTTCGATTGCATTTCTTGAAATTTTATCTCTAGAATGAGGTATGTATACAAAGAGAGAGAACACAAACTTGTTAACTGATAACATTACCAAACATCTATCTTATGTTCCACGTAAGCTCTCTACTGATCCCAATAGTTTCTCAGCTGCGACATGTGAAGGAGAAGCTCATCTCTGCCCAAACCAGACACACTACTGGTCAAAATCCAAGGAGGATGTTGTTTAAAATTCTCTCTAATGATCTGTTGGAAAGCTTTAATGTTCTCGTCAGGTCTCTTCCCTTTGGCCGCTTTCATTTTATCACACTTAGTAAACACAAAGGTCATCGGTACCTGATCATCACAATTCACAACTACAAACAATCAAAGAGAAACTCCTCAAGAAAAAACAAAAACTCATACAGTACTGAGAAATTTTCAACATACATTGTTGCGACCGAGCCAATTCGCACAATCAAGATCAATCTTCTGAGGAGGAACACTTGCATCGATCAGAAGAAGCACACAAACAAGTGTGTCTCTATTCAAGAAGTAACCTTTCGTAAACGCAGACCAATCCGTCTTCGCAGCATCCGACACTTTAGCAAACCCGTAACCAGGCAAATCCACAATGTACCAACTCTTATTCACCAAGAAGTGATTGATAAGCTGAGTCTTTCCTGTTTTTCCCCCCAAATTAAAAATAAATAAAAATCAAAACTTTCAAGATAAAGATTGAGTCTTGAATCAAGAATCAAGAAACAAGAATCAAGAATCAAGAATCAAGAATCAAGGACCAAGAAGCAGACCAGGTTTCTTGGAAGTGAGAGCGACTTCTTTTTTACGGACCAAACAGTTGATAAGCGAGGACTTTCCGACATTGGAGCGGCCCAAGATGGCGATCTCGGGGAGGTCGTCTTTAGGACAGTCTCGAGCACGAGCGCTGCTCTTGACGAACTCGACTTGTTTGATCTGGGAGTGACCCGCGAAAGGTCCGATGACGATGTTGGAGCCCGGAAGGACCATATCGTCTGTTAACTCCTCGACTTCGACGCCGGGAGGTACGAACAGGACGGAGCGGGCGAATCTGGCTTCGTCGGAGATGGAACGGGTCGTGGGGAGAGAGGAAGATGTTGTGATTCGTGGGGTGGAGATGAGATTCGGAGTACGGAAGAATCGGGTTGTGTGGTGGAGTTTTTGAGAGTGGAAGTGTGAAGGTCGTAAAGGAGCGAGATTTATCGTTAAGAATCGACATCGGAGTATCACCATTCTCTTTTTGGGTTGCAGAGATGTTTGTGTGTTTGGGTTTAGAATGAAGATAGGGTTTTTGAGTTTTAGGATCAGACCAGAGGATGGTTCCTGCTGTTTCAAACGGAGGCTTTCATTTTCTTTTCTAAAAAAATGTTTTCCTTTTTTCTAGGAAAAATGTTTTACGTTGTCAAAGAAAACTTGCATATAAAACATATAAATGTGTGTTTCCAAAAGATAAAGTTTTCCATAATTTTTTCACATATCACACGAAAAAACTAATTTGAATTTTATTATTATTGGACCTAATGTAATCAAATCAACTAGTTTGCTGCTATTTTGGAATAATGGGATAGTCAGATTTTACAAAAATCTAGATATATATGTTGAATCAATATATTTTTAAAAATAGTGTCTCGACAAGTCCGATTTAAAAATAGGGTTCAAAAATCCATTGGTTAACCATATTGGTTATAAACTTATAATTACATGATATTTTATACATTTTAATTTTATGGATTATCGAATTGTAAAGGAAAGCAGACCAACTCTATTATTTGTCCATAATGTTCAGGGTTTGTGGTCTCATATATGCATGAGTGTGTCTTCCATATCTTGTAACCGAAGCTGCGCTTTCAAGCAGCCTCTCTTTCATCTTTATGAAGTAATCAGAAATCTAAATTATTTTCGTGACTACTAAAGCTTTCATTCTTTTTAGTTTATACTATTCAATAAAGCTCATCCATGAGCTATTTCCCTTTCGTTTTAATGTTCTAATAAAGTTCATGAGAGCATAACGGTAACATTTGTTTCAGTTGAGGGCATCAATTTGCATCGTCAACTAATCTTACAAGCAACATGTTGTCTGGATCAAAATAATTTCATGAACCGACCTTTAAGTGTATATAGACTTTGGCTAGATTTCGTAGGTAAAGCCTATATAAAGATTCATCACAGCCGTAACTTTCTTGATGATCTATTAGAAAAGTACTAATTAAGGATGACACACAAACGTGTATTAGCAGTACTTTGTTAGATATAACTAAAGTATTACATGTGAATATATCAAAGATTCTTCTTCTGTTTCTGGGTATAGATGTAATCAACATGAGCAACCAAAGACCTCCTCATTAAGCAATCTTCGTCGTCAGCACCACAGTTCTCTTCTGCCATATCATCCAGTTTTCCTTCTATGCTCTTTTCCTGAATCAGATATTAGGACATATCAAACTACATGTACAAAAGTTCATATTTGATATGTTTACAAATGTTCGCTAATATTACAAGCTCTGATGTATACATTTTATTATAACTACTACATGCACATATAAGTTCTATATATGGATATATATATACGTGTGTGGAAATGAACTCATGGAATGTGACTAACCAGCGGGTCAGCCGTAACAATTGTGATAGAGGCCGAAAAGGTCGGGTCGGGACGGGCGGTGCACATCAGCGTGGAGCAAAGGAGGAGAGTTATCGTGAGAAGAGCAGAGAAGTTTGCCATTTTGATGATGTTTTCTTCGGTGGAGAATTAGATATGTTAAAGAGATGATTTGATGACGGGTTTGGCTTCTTTAAAACTTTGATATTTATAGAAAAAAAACAGTCAACTCTATTTTTGTTTTTTATTATTTAATTACCTTTTTATAAACCGAAATTAACGCACGTTGATAACCTCAAATGTTTGTGTGATAAAGAAAAAGAGAGTCTAATTATGGAGTTTTTGTTGACTCATTTGACCGATAAGACTGAAAGTGGAAGAAGATAATATTCTTTCACACTTGCGCGTAGTGTTAGTGGTGGAATTGAACCAAACCCCACAAGAAGAAGAAAAGAATATATAGTCGGCGTGTATGAAACGTGGGATGGTAGAGTGATAATCATCCACTTATTAAAGGCATGTCTATCAATTTTCCTTTTTAAAATACATTTCACATTTGAATATGAACAAACCATCTTAACACAAGCGATACGTCCCCCCACCACCACACGTTTATACGGTGAGTTGGTGATATCATCCCTAATGGAACGCACCAAACTCAAAAGCGTGTTATTTGAACATTTAATACTACTGATAGCTTGGGTCGGTTTCATTCATATATATCTAAACTTCGTAAACATGATCGCTAGATTTAGTATGGTCTCCGAATTATGGTTTTTTTTATCCCGAATTTTGGTTTAATCTTTGGGAGAATGATGATAATATGAACGAGAGCGAGAGATGACTCATTTGACCGAAACAACAACAGAAGCTGACTTTCAAAACCAGCTGTCCACACTGTTTTGCAGAGAGAAGTAAGGTGGATGATGGGTTGGATTTTAACTTTTACTTATTTAATTATATATATTTTAAAATCATCAATACGTAACTTTATTTAAAAAAAAAAAATTTACTAGTTTTTACTAGGACTGAGCATTTTATCCGTTAAATTTGATTCGATTCGTTATTCGTCACTATTCGATTCGAAAATTCCGGATATCTGTAAACTTTCGAAGCAAAGCAAATACTAAAATTCAATATCCGTTAAAATCGAAGCAAATCACAAATATTAAAACTTAGGAAGCAAATATCCGATTTGATCCGTCAATATATAAATACATGTATATCTTGATTATATTTAAAGTTCTAAATGTATAAAATTATATAATTATTATTCTAGCATATGATTTGACCGATTATATTCACATTATCACTTATATAAAAGTATTATATAAAAGGAAGAGAAAACATTTATGACAATTATATTTTTTTTCTTAAGTTTTGTGTTATTATAATTTTTAACTCAGGTTAAATATTTACAAAATGTGTAGATTCACTACTTCTTTTAACTTTTATCTTTTATATCATGCAAAAAATAATTTATAAAACAAATTTGTATCAAATTTTAAGATTATTTGTATTAATCAAATCAAATGAGATATTCGTAAGTATTCACAAATATTCGCAAATATCTATTTATTTTCCGGATATCCGTTTTTCGAATATCCGTATTTTTCCGAAGCAAAAAAAATCGGAAAATTAGATATCCATAATATTCGAAGCAAATCACAAATATCTTTAAAAACTCGGATATCCGATCCGTGCCAAGGTTTAGTTTTTACTACTGACTTACTATTAAAACCAACATTGAGACAACAAAAGTTTACACTAATAAATTTATAGCTAATGTCAATTACTCATGAGCCTTTCAGTTTTGGTTTGGTTTTCCGATTCTTAGAAATATAGTATCATGTGTTCAAAAAAAAAAAATATAGTATCCATTTGGGTATTTTAAAATTTTTGTTTCGATTTGGTTATTTTGATTTTCGGTTTGGTTTGAGTAAAAAAGTTGGAAACTGCTGATACCCTAGAAAAAACAGGTTCAGTTTGGTTCTTGTTTTTAGATATTTTTAATTGATTTTGGACAAAATTGAAGAATAATTTGGATTTTTGGATAAATAATTGTGTAATTCAGATTTTTGGATAACATATTGGATGATACATATAATTTAAAATATTTCAGAAAATTTTAGGATAATTTGGGGTTTTAGGTAATTCGATTTATAGATAATATTTTTATAATATTTAATTATTTGAAAACTAAATATGATTAATAGTTTTTGGTATATAAACTATATATTAAAAATTTAGGTACATATTCGGTTTCAGTTATTTAATTCTAGAGATGTAGAATCTCTTCAAATATTTTATGAAATTTTGTTAGGTTTTGGTTCCAATACTTTTTCGGTTTGGTAACTAGGCACGGTTAGTTCTTCGGTTCTAATTACATGTGCCCAGGCTTACTGTAGCTGCACTTACAAATACAGATTTAACAGAATAACTGTTGCGTATACAATCCAACCACTTATCTACATTATTTTGTGGTACTCCCCTATATATATATATGGGTCTCTTTGATTTAGACGTGAAGCGAAGCTTTCTTTTGTTAAGAAGAGTTGGAATGTTTCTTGTGGTTCCTTCAATCGGTGGATGTAAATCAACATTGGTGAACACCGTACAAGGAGCTGTTGTTGCAGATCCAGTGGTTAAGCTAAGAACTAATTTCTCACTGACACTGTTTTGCTTAAATTTTTTTTACATCGAACCTACTCTCACAAGTAGCACTTTTTTTAGAAAATGGGCTAGCTTCAAGTTCTTATCAGATTTGGTGGGTTTTCTTATTAAGGCCCACACGAAAAAGAACTTAAACGCGGACGTTACTCTTCAAAACAAATCTGTTACACAAGTCCAGCAAATAACTTCGCCTAAACAAAAACGAACAAAAACTATGAAACTGGCCGTTATCCAGAACCTTCCACGACTTGGATTAACAATAACGACCGCATCTCTTAGATCTTCTCCCTTACCCTCTCTCATCTCCACGCGTCGTCTCAGAAACCCCTCCTTAACCACCAGAGCCACCTTTACTCGCCGCAAGAAGGACATACACCAAGAACGCGCATCTCTGATCTCCGCAGGGACGATAACAATGCCTCCTGCGATTGAATTCGATCAGTTCATTCTAGCGACGTTCTTCGCTTCTCTATTCGCGTTAGTGCTTGTGTACGTTTTGCGTCGGAGTAGTCGTAGAGATGATGCGGATTCAAATCGGAGTAAGAAGAATCGTGGCCTCGTTCAGAACGATGCCGTCGTATCTAGGAATGTTGCTGATTCCGGAATCGATGTTATAATCGTTGGAGCTGGTGTTGCTGGTGCCGCTCTTGCTCATACTCTCGGCAAGGCAAGTCTTTCTATAATCAGCTTAGTGATTTTTATTTTACTTTCTATTTTTGGAAATTTTTTACAGCACTTTTGCTTTTCAAATAGAAATTTAGGATTTATCTATTGGCAACAATGTAATTCGATTTATCTAATTGATGATAAATCACTAAGAGACTTGTCTGAGCAAGTTTAAAGATCATAATATTGGAGATAGATATGTTTGTTATTGTGTGGGTTACAGGAAGGACGAAGAGTTCACGTTATAGAAAGAGACTTGTCTGAGCAAGACAGGATCGTTGGTGAATTGCTTCAACCTGGTGGTTACTTGAAGCTAATTGAACTCGGCCTTGAGGGTAAACCAATGAGCTTCAATGTGTTTTATATATATATATACTTGGATTAGAATTTTGTATTTATGTTAATAGTGTGTCCTTATGTAGATTGTGTGAAAGAGATAGATGCTCAACGAGTTCTTGGTTATGCTCTTTTCAAAGACGGGAAGCACACTAAACTTTCTTACCCCTTGGAAGCTTTTGATTCGGATGTCTCCGGGAGAAGCTTCCACAATGGGAGATTTGTGCAGAGAATGCGAGACAAAGCCGCTACTCTTTCAAAGTACTACACCATTTTTGTTTTTTATTTATTTTTAAATTCGATTCTGTTTATTCTAATGATTTGCTTGTGGTTTCAGTGTACGATTGGAGCAAGGAACAGTTACGTCTCTTCTTGAAGAGAACGGGACGGTCAAAGGGGTCCAATACAAGAATAAAGAGGGCAATGAGATTAGATTGTATGCTCCTCTCACAGTTGTATGTGATGGTTGTTTCTCCAACTTGCGTCGCTCTCTCTGCAAACCTAAGGTCCTCCTCTCTGGTAGATTAGTTTTTTTTTTTTTTAACGTGAAACTTACTGAGTTTGATATCCAATCAGGTGGATGTACCCTCTACTTTTGTGGGTCTTGTCTTGGAGAACTGTGAACTACCATTTGCAAATCACGGCCATGTTGTTCTCGCTGACCCATCACCCATCTTACTATACCCCATCAGCAGTTCACAAGTCCGTTGCTTAGTTGATGTACCCGGTCAAAAACTCCCTCCTATCGCAAACGGTGAAATGGCAAAGTATCTAAAAACACACGTTGCGCCTCAATTACCACCTGAGGTTCGTGAAGCCTTCATCGCCGCGGTTGAAAAGGGTAACATCAAAACCATGCCGAACCGAAGCATGCCAGCTGATCCGGTTCCTGTCCCTGGAGCACTTCTTCTAGGCGATGCATTCAATATGCGACATCCTTTAACCGGTGGTGGGATGACAGTGGCGTTGGCGGATATAGTTGTGCTCCGTGATCTTCTTAGACCAATTCGCAGCTTTAAAGACAAAGAAGCACTCTCTAAGTACATTGAATCATTCTACACACTTCGAAAAGTAAGTAAGCACCTTTAGATAAAATGAGTGGTTTCCCCATGTGTTGATGTGGCCCTTCTACAGCCTGTAGCTTCCACCATTAATACATTGGCGGGTGCCTTGTACAAGGTCTTCTTGGCATCTGCAGATGAAGCGAAAACAGAAATGCGTGAAGCTTGCTTTGATTATCTTAGCCTTGGAGGTGTTTGCTCATCTGGTCCGGTTGCGTTGCTCTCTGGTTTGAACCCTCGTCCTCTGAGTTTAGTTCTCCACTTCTTCGCTGTGGCGCTCTTTGCTGTTGGTCGTTTGATGCTACCATTTCCTTCGATTAAAAGCTTCTGGCTTGGAGCTAGGGTCATCTCGGTAACTGATTCTTCTCTTCCTTTGAAATAGAGTTAGTTCAACTATGTACACTAACATCTACTTTGAAATGTCTTCATGCACAGAGTGCTTCAGGCATCATCTTCCCCATAATCAAAGCAGAGGGAGTTAGGCAAATGTTCTTCCCTCGTACCGTTGCTGCCATATACCGCACTCCTCCCCCTCAATGATCCATTACATTGAATGATCAAAGCTATTCAGGCAAATTCTATTAACTTTTGTCTTATATCTGTGTTGATTAATGATAATCATTGTGGATATTTAGACAAGAGATCTCTGGAACAAAAGTGTAACATAGCTCCCTTAGTATATATGTGATTGAGAGCAAAGATTCTTGTAAGTTCATCAATGTAAAAAAAAAAAGTTAGCTTGAATCTGTTTTATGTGTTTCTATTATCTTAACATCTTGGACTTTAGTGAAAGAATAAGTAATCGGCGTGATAATCAGTCTCATCATGTATCTCCTGCGATGGAGTCATTGAGCGCGGTATAAAGACCCTTTTGAAGCGCAACGAGTATGTTACAGACTGTGAGGCATCTTCTCGTGAACTGTATTAAGGCAAGTCTCTCTGGTTTCATGAACTTCACTCGGAGAGCATATCCAGGGTTTACTATAGGGTTAACACATTCTTCACGAATATGAGACTGTTCATTTTTGGAGTAGCTGGTAGAACACATGAACTCATCAGTTTCATGCAATAACTCACCAGCTTTTCCATGCCCCAGAAAATAAAATCCTTGTCTTAACAAGATTTACCGTGTTAACAGTTTGATAAAGAAGCTTGATCTATCTCTCATCTCTGTACAAACAGGATCGATCTAGAGTTTTATATCTCGGATCTTGAAAAGAAAGGCTTGTTTTCTTGCCTCACAAGACATCTAGTAATTGGTAAATAACTCAAATAATAAGTTCAGTTTAAGCAATCTTCAAAGTAATATCTCAGTGAAACAGTGAAACCATTTTGGCATCAATGGCTAATCCGAACATGTAAAGTTACTGAGCTAGAGAGGAGGCTGGGACATGCATCAGGGTTAGAGACCAAACCTTATCCAATATAAGTTTCAAAGTAACTGAAATGAGAATGGTGTACCAAGCTATATAGATAGAATAATAGAGCGCAAATGAAAAATAACAATCCGTAAAAATTCTCGACCTCGTATTTGTTCGGTTTTTAAGAAATCTACTATTGTTACCCTATCCAGATTGTCCAAATCTACCTTTCGAATTAATACCGGCCCTGGCCCTTATATGTGAAGTTCTGCATAATATATGTAATGCAGTTTTATACTCGGACTGGTTTCCCCGCTACCAGACAAACGCATTTTTTGTTGTTGACAGCGGTTGATAGCGTTTCAAAATAATCATATAAACCGCTATAAATTGCTCTAAACCATTCTAAACCTCTTAAAATCAAAAGCTGGTTCCAGTTAGCGTTTGTGGTCGGCCGGTTGGATAAAAAAATTAAAATTAGAAATGGAATACTACAAATAAAAATATATAAAAATTTTAATATATTAACTTAAATTCACAAACAGTATCATAATTATTTTTATAATAACTTTAAACTAGTTATTCATTAGAATTTTTAAAAAATTTAATATGCACAAAATATAGAGATATACACGTATATAAAACGAAACAAAATATTATTTAAATTTTTTAATATAAATCTTCAATTTTTAATTAAATTATAACTTTCAACTAATTAAAAAATAAACATAATATTATTATTAATCATATTATATTAATAATTGTTATATTTTATCACAATAGTATATTTTATATTTTATAATATTAAAATATATTTATATTGATAATTTATTATTAAACCGTTGCAATATTTCATAATAAACTAGTAACAAATATCCTTCAAAAATAACAATTTTCAAACGTTATACCAATCATACAAAACGCTAAATAATGTTTGAAACCGCAACCATCCGCATTCGCAAACTCCCGTACTTACAACCGCAACTGCTGCGTTTGAATCAGTCATACCTTAATATCATGTAAACTATATGTTATTTCTAATCGTTTCAAAATTTAAAATGTGTTTTTTGTCAAAAGGTATGGATTCAAACCTTATTTGTCATGACTTAAAAAGGAAGGAATTACCAAAAGCTTGTGTGAGAGTCTTAGGGTTTGATTGGTAGAGCATTAGCATTAGCATTACGCTCCTTATTATCCAATCAACATTGATAACAAAAGCATTTAAAAAAGCATTTACATGATGCTAATGCTCTCCAAATGCTCTTTGCTCAATGCTCTTATATGAAACTTTTGGAAGAGCATTTGCATTTAGAATATATATAAATTCAAAAATAATTTTATATAATTAATTTATATATGTTTAATAATATAAAAGTTATGTTTATAATAAAAAATTATATTTTCAAAAAAACTAAAAAATTGTGATTAATTATTATTATTTTTTAAATAACAATATTTCACATTTAAAATATAATAAAATTTATATAATTACACATATCATTCATTATTTTTAATAAAAAACATAACATAATATATATTTATATATTATAAAATAAAAACATTTATATTATTTTTAAATAAATAAATTATATGTCATAGATTATTTTTATGATAATATTATATATGGATCATTTATTGCTCAACCAATAAATAAATAATGATGATTTTATATAAATTATTTTTAATTTATTTATTTTATTTAATTATATCAAATTATTTTTATATCCAAAAATAAATTTTATTTTTAAATATATTTTATTTTTTTAATAATATTATTTCACATTTAAAATTAATTTAATTTATAAATTAATAAGATTCATTATTTTTAATAACAAATATATTATTAATATATATTATAATTTAATATATATTAGTTTCAAATAAATATATTATATAATAACTTTTATTATAATTTTAAAATTGTATAATGCTACTGCTCTACCAATCACTTTATTAAAAATTTTAATGAGAGCATACAGCTTCTGTAGCATACTGCTACTTCTTCTTCATCTGCTGTACCAATCAAGGTTAGACTTTGTAGTTGGGTTCGCCACTTTTCCGGTTCGATTCACGTGCTCCATAAAATTAAATCACTCTGTTCTAGACATTCACATGAATATAAATTTTTATTTTTGGTCTATTTGAATAATAAAGAAAAAATCTGTCTGTGGAATACTTTTCTCTTTGTAAATAAGTCTAGATCATTCTATAAATTCGAGATATTTCCAAATTAATTAAAAAAAATCAAAGACTTACTTCTGGTTTTGTAGAAGATTTAGAACCTAAAGTCAATAAATTCGATGATAATAAAAAAAAAGTTTAGGTCAAAGTTTAATCTATTCCATATATTTTAAATTCGTAAACCAAAATATGAAAGTTGGAAAATAGTGCTATGTAAACACAAGACCAATCAAACAACAACATTCAGGATATTTTTATAATTGTATTATATGGATAGAATGTCTAGATTTGGCAACAAGACAAAAATCATTTAATTAAAACTATTGTGTTAAAAATATGCCTAATAAATCAAATCAGAAGAGCTTTCAAAGCAAGGCTGGATATTTTTTGTTGGTAACTCTAGTGAGAACTTGTATTTATTGCAATGTTTTTAGAATGTCATGTTTCGATAGAAGATCAATTTCAAAGCAACACTCCATGCTTCAGTGTTGTGTATACTCTTTACATTCTTCAGATTGACCCACATTTTGCATCTCTTTATGCAGGCAAACTTAAAAGTACATATCAAAATTGAATTAACATATCATGTGTTAGTTTAGATTCTACTCAAACATTGCTATTCCTATTCGCAGGGTTGTGCTTGGGTACAAACCAATCAAACATAAACGTGGGATTTTGAAAAATTACCATTAGAAACCACTTCTGAACAAAAATAACTAAGTCACCATGTTAATAATATATTTATTAGAAGTAGTTAAGGTACGCAGTTCAATTACTTTCATAACATTTTAAATAGTCATGGTTTTAAATGACCCAATAAATAATCGGATTTCAAGGTTTATAATTCTAAGATACGGCCATGTCTACTCTTTCAGAGAAAATCGTCATAGCATCATTGTATATGCACGACCGGTCCGCATTTAACCAAATAAAACATTAGTTTTGGACTCTCAAATTTTAAGAAATTATAATAAATGAATTATATAATATTCAAAATAAATTTTATATGAAACTATTTATAGTTTTCAGAATCTTAAAACCGACCATTGTATATAGATTCGAGTGAAGTTTCTTTGTTCGAAAATGGTCAAATGATTGTCATCTAGTTTTGGCTTCTTTGAAATTTTACAAGCTGTAGGATTTAATTGCAGGAAATGCGTTATTTTCGCTGGCTCTAACATAAGGAGACAATGTATTTATCAATCAATCGATCGAGTTTGCAAGTTGTTAACAACAAGAGACAAAAGGAAGACATGTACATCAAGCCTCGGTACTACACTACATGTTAAACTTGTAAGAAATCTTATTTATGGTTACACTATTGTTTCATTGTTGAGCTCAATATATAGTCCTTATAGCTCTATAGATATTTTAACATTGCCCTTTCTAAGGTAGATTTTTCCTGAAACAATATTACTATATCCAAATAACTGTAAGACAACCTCGTACGCTATTCTTTGATATTCCGATTTACTAGATTTTTTTTTGTTTATTGTGTTTCTGTTTCTGAATTTTATAGTGTTCAATGTTCTTTCAGGAATGAAAAAAAACATACAGAGATTCTAACGCGTTTCTCTCTGAATTGCTTCTTTTCAATATTGTTTTTGGATATAATTTTAAAATGTTACAAAGAACTAAAAAAATTTATCCAGTTTCAAAAAAAAAACTAAAAATGTTATCACAAGGAAAAATAAAAGAAGCATTATTTACTTTTGTTTTTATTAGAAAATAAGAGGAAGCCAAAAGGAAAGATTGGAGAAGGAGAACATGCCTTTTGGTCCAATAGTAATGGACAGGTCTGGAATACAAATACATTTTAGGTTTGATGCTTCTAGTATACAAAGCGAAACCTCGTTATTTTATTCATCCAATACGAATATGAATCAGTATTTTAGAATCTATTTAAATATTATAGAAAAAAAGTTCATCTCGTTAAAAATTAAAAAAAAAAAGATTGGAGAAGGGTCCTACATTATGGAAGAGGCGAGGCAAGCCTGGTCCATAGCGTATTGTCTCAATAGCTCCTAGGAAATTTTGCGAGGCCGAGACAACTTGTACGTCATCTTAGTTGTCACTCCTTTTCAATTTTGAATATATCTTTTTTTTTTGCTAAAATTTGGATCAATTTTGAATATATCACGATCTGTATTAAATAAGATAATTAACCAACTCATGGTGATTAAATAGTTGAAGAATTCATCATATGGATAGACTTCGAGTTAGCCTTTACGATTTAATTTTAAAGCAGAAATTATTGGTTTCATATTTTATAAAGATTAAACTTGATTTCGGTTGTAGTTTTATATTTAGAAAGAATGTCTGTTTTGATTCACAGAAATACTATTTTTATTAGAATTTCTAACAAAAAATCTTTAATTTTTTTTATAAAGTAGAATCTCTATAATATTATTTGAGAAGTCAGTTTCTTATGTGGCGTGCTCACGTTAACTCTCACGATGGTTGATTACATTGATATCTTTAATGAATTAAAAATATTACATTTAAATACTATTTATTTTTTATGTAGTTTCCTTTTTAATTTTTTTCATATAACATATATACTAAAAAAAGGAAACACTTATAAATTTTAAAAATAAAAATTTAAACGAAATCAGTTTCCTATGTGTCGCGCTCACGTTAACTCTCACGATGGTTGATTACATTGATACCCTTAATGAATTAAAAATATTACATTTAAATACTATTATTGTTTTTATGTAGTTTCCTTTTTAAATTTTTTCATATAACATATAAACTAAAAAAAGGAAACATTTATAAATTTTAAAAATCAAATTTAAAAACGAAAATATATATGTATATATAATATGATTTCATTAAAAAGGAAATTTCACAAGATAGTAATATTCTATTTTAAAAATATTGTTAAATAACATAAAATATACTTTTGAAGTAATAAAATACTTACTTTATATCTATTGTTTCGTAGATGAAATATATATATATTTGTATATAATGTTATTCATAAAAACTAATTTAAGAAAGATAATTTTGATATTAGAAAAAGAAATATTATTTATTTTAAAACATAATTTTAAACAATACAAAATATTTATTTTCAAAGTAATATAAATATTTATTTTTCATATAACATATATACTAAAAAATGAAAAATTTATAAATTTTAAAAATCAAATTTAAAAACGAAAATATATATGTATATATAATATGATTTCATTAAAAAGGAAATTTCACAAGATAGTAATATTCTATTTTAAAAATATTGTTAAATAACATAAACTATACTTTTGAAGTAATAAAATACTTACTTTATATCTATTGTTTCGTAGATGAAATATAGATATTTGTATATAATGTTATTCATAAAAACTAATTTAAGAAAGATAATTTTGATATTAGAAAAAGAAATATTATTTATTTTAAAACATAGTTTTAAAAAATACAAAATATTTATTTTCAAAGTAATATAAATATTTTGATTTATCTATCTAATTTCCTAGATGATTACATAAAATAATTAAGTAACATAAACTGATATATGTTTAATTGACTAAAATTTGTTTATAATTAGTATTATTGAAATGTTTTTTTCATATATTTAGTTGACTATAATATCTTTCAATTACAGCAAAATATCTATAAAATATATTTTACTTATGTAATATGATTTCTCAAATACAATCACAATTTTTTACTTCTTATTTTAAGTGTTATTATAAAAGACTATCATTTTAATAATAAACATCTTTTGATCAAATAGTTATAAAATATTTTAAATAACATAACACTATATACTTTAACGAGGTAGATATATTTTATTTTTCATTATTACAATTATATGTTTTCCTAATATTAAATTTGCTTTAAATTTTATGTTTTTATGTTTGTGGAGTTTAATATATCTATAATCAAAATACCAAAGTAAATATGGATTCTCATTTTTAGATTATATAAAATAAATTAGTTTACTTTTCAATAAATCTATTAAATAAAATTATTTAGAAATTATAAAATATTTTAATTATTGTAAATATTGATAGGTGTTCATGAGTTTCCAAAAATGTATCACTTACTTATGTATGTAACTTCCTATTGATCATCGTTTTATTATCTAATATATATTTTTATAAAAATGAACATGTAATTTGTTAAATATTATGATCATACATACACATTTAAACGATGAATAAAATTAATTTTATTTAACATAATTATATATATATATATTAATTTCCAATTGGATTTTTGCTAAACGGAGTCTGGATACTTAATTTTATTAGTCCGACCACGTAAACCATAAAAGATAATTATATCTCAATATACTCACAATATGAGTGACTCGACTAATCAACCTTATATCTAAAATAATAGATTATGTTAAAATTAAGGAAGACAACAACCAACCTAAATGCAAACAAGAAAATTAATCAAAATTTTAATATATTTGGAATAAAAATATTATAGTTGAATTCAGAGAAATAAATGCAATCCAATATACCTAAATTATAATTAAATCGACTGTAAAAAAATCGACTAAATATGACATATCTAAAATCATATGTCTAACTAAAGTGTTGTAATATTATTAATGTTAATTATGCATAAATTTATTAATTTAATTTAAAATTAAAGTATATAGCGATCAGTTATTATAATATATTTATTTTATAAATATTTATATCCGTGCATGAGCACGGGAAAATCACCTAGTATGATGTAAATAAAAGACGCCCCACATCTATCTAAGGATACAATTGTCCATTAATTATAATACTATAAGCCTTTTGTGAAGTGAGTAAATTTTTTCAACGGAAAACTATATGTGTAATTTGTTATAAACATGAAAAACAGAAGAAGAAGCAATGTCAAAGATATATGCACCGTAATTTTGACAAATGAAGTAAATATTTATTATGTGGAGTCCACGTCACTATTCACGCACAGTAACTTTTCCTTTTTACTCTCTATATAAACGAACGAATTCGTTTGATTGTAAACACACCTCTCTTCCTCTTTTCTATAAGAAACTCTCTCTCGTTTATTTATCATATCGGTGTTATCTTTCTCCTGCGGGTATAAAATTTCTTTCTATAAATTTTCCGATACACATAAAATTTATAAGTCTTTTTATAACACGTTATCAGCACGATCACTCTGCAATTCGGTAAAAGTTTATATGTATCATATTTACCCTGCTATAATGGCCGGTATACCGCCTATATTATTGTTTATTATTTTATAGTGTTTGTTTTAATTCACTATTATTTATATATATTAATGCGGGCGGTATGTCGCCTCATTAATAAACCTTGATTGTTAATTACACCATAATTATTTGGCTTGGCTGTGCCGCCGCAAAATTTATTTAATACTAATATGGAAATTTATTTATCACCATAATGTGATTGATATTTATCTGTTTATTATATCGTGATTATTATATAAATGTTTGCTCACCTATATAAAAATATTGTGAAATTTACTGAAATTGATTGACTGATTATTACGATATTTTCAGATTGATTTTCGATTCAAAGATTTAACGCCAACAGTCACAAAGAAAAAATTTCAAATTTTTACCCTTTTCAAACGGCTATGAACAGTAATTTTACATCTATAAATACACTCATTTTCTCCATCAAAAAAAAATAATATTCATCTTCTCCCAAATATTTTCAAATAATTTTCTCTCAATTTTCTCTCTCAAGAAAGATGATCCGCGCGTTTTTGATTTTAGTTGCAATTCTAATTTGTGTTTCTATTTACAGTTTATTCGTTGGAGAATTTGCTCCGGGAGAATTTACGATGAATATCGGTTTACTTTTCTATACATTGTTTCTCTTTGTAATTGCTTGCATGATTAATATAAATTGTTCATTCTAAATATTATAAAATTCTAATAAAATTTATTATACTTGTTTTTAGAAATGCAAATGGCAAGAATCGAGCATCTTCAGTTTCCGGCTCTCAAAATAACTGGCGAAAACTATGTCGGATGGGTCACAAACGTGAAACCCTATCTGATTATGAAAAAGTTAACCGAGACGATTGTAATCGGTAACAAATCGCCGCCTGAGCATAAGGTTGAAGCGATAATTTTCCTGAAAAACACCTCGATGAGAATGTTACGCATGACTATGCGAGCATAGAAGACCCAGCTGAACTGTGGCACAAGCTTTAAAAGAAAGGTTCGATAACCAAAAGGAAGTCAACCTCCCTCACGCTCTAGAAGAGTGGAAAAATCTGAGGTTTCAGGATTTTCAAAAGGTTGAGGAATACAATTCCGCTGTCCTGAGGATAGTTTCACTCCTGAAGTATTGCGGTAACCCTGTGTCTGAAGCAGAAATGATGAATAAGACTTACAACACTTTCCACAAACAGCTTCATTTTCTGCCCGAAATTTACAGAAAATGCGGGTACACGAGATTTTCTGAATTGATGGTTGCGCTCATGCTGGCTGAAAAGAACAATGAGCTTCTGATCAAAAACCACAATTCCCGACCTACGGGAGCCAAAGCATTCCCTGAAGTGAATGCTATGGCGATAGAAAACTCAGAGAGAAGAACCCAAACCAGTCGGGGTCGTGGTCGTGGTCGCCATTTCAACAGCAAACGTGGAAAAACTTACAATCCCAAATGGAAGAGATCTAACAAATGGGTTAGATCCGAACAAAGTCCTAAGGGTAAAGAAACTCAAGAAGATACCACCCAGAAGCGTGAGAGTGTATGTTACAGATGTGGATGTAAGGGACATTGGTCTCGTACCTGTCGTACTCCTCCACATCTTTGTAAGTTATATCAAGAGTCCACGAAAAGCAAAGCTAAGGAAGTGAATCTCACAGAAAATTTTGAGGGGACATCGTACCTCGATGCCTCTGATTTCGCAAATGAGCTGGACTAGATTCCTCCTGAAGAGAATTGAAGTGCTTATAATAAGACTACTAAATAATCTTCAGTACTGTCATGTATAATTATTACATTTCCTGTCTTAAACGAATAAAGATGTCTTAACGTCACTTTAATGTATAATTATTGTATGTTTTCTGATATGATTATTATATGAATGAATTTCATGTTTCTCTTTTTATTGATGTTTATGACTATTACAGAAATGGATCAGAATGCTAGTGGAACAAAATCCAAGAAACGGATTCGAGAAATATGTATACCAGATAGTGGAACAACACACACTATTCTGAAACAAAAGAGATATTTCTCTGATTTAAAACCGACAAAAATTATTGTCAATACAATATCAGGTCCTGCAGACGTGATTGAAGGTGCTGGTAAAGCTAACTTTACATTACCAAATGGAACAAGATTATCCATAAAAAATGCCCTATACTCTCCGAGTTCTAAAAGGAATTTGTTGAGTTTCAAAGATATCTATCGTCACGGATATGATACTCAGTCTGCAACTGAGGATGGAAGGAAGTACATGTATGTAACTTCCGAGAAATATGGCGA
Source organism: Raphanus sativus (assembly GCF_000801105.2). Taxonomy (NCBI): domain Eukaryota; kingdom Viridiplantae; phylum Streptophyta; class Magnoliopsida; order Brassicales; family Brassicaceae; genus Raphanus; species Raphanus sativus. The sequence continues at coordinate 33,558,313 of NC_079514.1, read as the reverse complement.
AAGACATATATTGGAAAAGTTTCCCAAACTCCCTTCGGGATTGCATCATACCTACATAGATGCAATCGAATCCAATCTTGTAATAAAAGAAAATCCAGAAGATTTCACATTATGGTATGATCGGCTCGGCCACCCAGGCACCTCAATGATGCGTAGAATCATAGAGAGCTCACATGGTCACTCACTGAAAATCCAGGAGATTTCTCAAGGGAATAAAATGACATGTGTTACATGTTCTCTTGGTAAGTTGATCGTAAGACCGTCGCCAACCAAAATTAATACAAAATCACCAAAGTTCCTTGAAAGAATTCAAGGAAATATATGTGGACCCATACATCCACCTTGTGGACCATTCCACTATTTTATGGTATTAATTGACGCATCCAGTAGATGGTCACATGTCTGTCTATTATCATCTCGAAATGTGGCATTTGCGAGATTTCTAACTCAGATAATCAAACTGCGAGCACAGTTTCCCGATTACACTATTAAAAGAGTTAGATTAGACAACGCTGGTGAATTCACATCCCAAGCATTCAATGATTACTGTATGGTAACGGGGATTGAAGTTGAACATTTTGTGGCTCATGTTCATACTCAAAATGGTTTGGCCGAGTCTTTGATTAAACGCCTGCAATTGATTGCAAGACCATTGATCATGAGATCAAAACTTCCAACCTCTGTATGGGGACATGCTATTTTACATGCAGAAGCACTTATTCGGATCAGACCAAGTGCATACCATAAGTATTCTCCATTACAGTTAGCATTTGGTCGAGAACCAAACATTTCCTATTTTAGAGTTTTTGGTTGTGCGGTATATGTGCATGTAGCACCACCACAACGTACAAAGATGGGACCACAAAGAAGGTTGGGAATATATGTTGGTTGTGATTCTCCATCAATTATACGATACCTAGAACCACAGACTGGTGATGTCTTTACGGCACGTTTTGCCGATTGTCATTTTGATGAGAAAGAATTCCCAGTTCTAGGGGAGAAAACAAAAATGTAGAAAATGATATCAAATGGAGTGTACCTTCATTGTTATATCTTGATCCTCCTACTAAGGAGTCAGAACTAGAAGTTCGACGAATCATGCATTTACAGAGTATAGCAAATCAGCTACCTGATGCATTTGCGGATACCAAGACGGTAACTAAATCTCATATATCAGTTGCAAATGCTCCTGCTTGTATCAAAGTACCAAATGATCAAGAAAAAGAAAATGATACACGTGAGTCTAAAACACGCCTGAAGCGAGGTAGACCTGCTGGTTCTAAGAATAAAAATCCTAGAAAACAAAAGGATATCGAGGTGACTGATACACCCAAAATAGCAGAAAGTATTTTGGAAGAAACAAACGATGAGAATACTGAAAAAGTAGAGCATCCTAAGTCAGAAAGAAATCATAAGATTTCTATCAACTACATCCATAATAAGAAGATATGGAACAGAAATGAAAAGGATGATGTTGATGATGTTTTCTCATATATTGTGTCAAGTGAAATAAATGAGGAAATCGAAGATCCAGAACCAAAATCTGTTTATGAATGTCAAAAAAGACATGATTGGAAACAATGGAAAGATGCAATACAAACCGAACTTGATTCACTTAATAAACGAGAAGTATTTGGATCTATTGTACTCACACCTGCAGATGTGAGACCTGTTGGGTACAAATGGGTTTTCGTTCGAAAACGAAATGAGAAAAATGAGATCACAAGATACAAAGCTCGTCTTGTTGCCCAAGATTTTTCTCAAAGACTAGGAATAGATTATGAGGAAACATATTCCTCTGTTATGGATGCAATCACTTTTAGATTCCTGATGAGTCTAGCTGCTGATAAGAATCTTGAGATGCGTCTTATGGATGTTGTTACAGCCTATCTATACGGGTCATTAGATACTGATATCTACATGAAAGTTCCTGATGGATTTAAAATGCCAGAAGCTTAAGTTCCAAACCGAAAGAGTTATGTGCAATAAAATTGCAAAGATCATTATATGGGTTAAAACAATCTGGACGTATGTGGTATAATCGTCTCAGTGAGCATTTAACAAAAGAAGGATATGTAAATGATCCCATATGTCCATGTGTTTTCATCAAGAAAACAATATCTGGATTTGTGATAATCGCGGTATATGTTGATGATCTAAATATTATTGTAACTCAGAAGGAAATACTAAAGGCATCAGACTATCTCAAAGGAGAATTTGAGATGAAAGATCTCGGACAGACACAGTATTGTCTTGGCCTACAAATAGAGCATTATCAAAATGGTATATTTGTGCATCAATCCACATACACTAGAAGAGTGTTGAAACGCTTTAACATGGATAAATCAACTCCTCTTAGCACTCCAATGGTTGTTAGATCACTTAATATTGAAAGTGATCCATTTCGACCATCTGAGGAAAATGAAGAGATACTTGGTCCGGAAGTACAATATCTAAGTGCAATCGGGGCGCTGATGTATCTTGCAAATTGTACACGGCCTGATATATCATTCGCTGTTAATCTTTTGGCAAGATTCAGCTCATCTCCCACAAGGAGACATTGGAATGGAATTAAGCATATCTTTCGTTACCTTCAAGGGACCATTGATTTAGGCTTATTTTACTCTAAAGATTCAAAAGGTCCAATGGTTGGTTTTGCAGATGCATGATATCTTTCAGATCCACACAAAGCCCGATCACAAACAGGATACGTTTTCACGATCGGAGGCACTGCTATATCTTGGCGTTCTCAAAAACAAACGCTTGTAGCCACTTCTTCAAATCATGCTGAGATCATCGCACTCCATGAAGCAAGTAGAGAATGTGTATGGCTAAGATCAATAAGCCGACATATCTGTTCAAGCAGCGGAATTGACGAAAATACGGAGCCAACTATTCTATATGAAGATAATGCGGCATGTGTTGCTCAAACGAAGGAAGGATATATCAAAAGCGATAGAACGAAACATATACACCCAAAGTTTTTCTCATACACCCAAGAGCTCGAGAAGAAGAAAGAGATTGAAGTAAGATACGTTCGATCATGCAACAATGCAGCTGACCTCTTCACTAAATCACTTCCTACCTCGGTGTTCAGAAAACATGTTCATAATATTGGAATGCGTCATCAGAAAGATCTATGACTGCTCATTCGAGGGGGAGCTTACGTGGTTGTACTCTTTTTACCTTGCTATGGTTTTTCCCATTGGGTTTTCCTAGAAAGGTTTTAAACGAGGCAACAAAGGCGTTGAGCAAAAGATGATAGTGACACTGGTCTCCAAGGGGGAGTGTTATAAACATGAAAAACAGAAGAAGAAGCAATGTCAAAGATATACGCACCGTAACTTTGACAAATGAAGTAAATATTTATTATGTGGAGCCCACGTCACTATTCACGCACAGTAACTTTTCCTTTTTATTCTCTATATAAACGAACGAATTCGTTTGATTGTAAACACACCTCTCTTCCTCCTTTCTATAAGAAACTTTCTCTCGTTTATTTATCATATATCGGTGTTATCTTTCTCATGCGGGTATAAAATTTATTTCTATAAAATTTCCGATACACATAAAATTTATAAGTCTTTTTATAACATAATCTTTTATAATTTATGATTAAATTAAAAACTACAGTCAAAAATTTTGTTTCGGTTCAGGTACCTAAATATTTTCTTTTTAATTTATATGGAACTGATAAAATATTATGGGGAATATTATACATATCGAAACAAAAGTACATCTGATGTAATTAAATTGTTTTTCTTTGAACAAATAATTAATTGTCTATAAGCCCTAAAGAAAACATATGTTAATTGACGGGAAGCCTATGCTTTAAAACTCGTATGTCATGTTTGTCCTTTTTGGAGCACTCGCTTGGTGTTGTTAAGCTTCAAAAGTTACGGAGCTCACCAAAGTAAGGCACTGTCAGATATATACGTATATACAATTAGTGTGTGGATCCAGTTTTTCGAGGAACTAGATAATCACACCATTCAGTGGATTTTTTTTAACCACTAGTTTTTTTTTTCTAATTATACAATTAAGGTTTACATATATGTATAATTTTCATTTATTTACATGGATTCTAGTGGACTTCGCTCCTACGTAATGATTTATTGATTAGCATCTAAGTTGGATTTGTCAAGGTGGATGAGGAGAGCACTTTGGACCACTTAATTACCATTGATGAACCTACATTTGTGACTAATTTTGGGACTAATTGTCACAGACAATAGTAGAACTGGGATTGATCACCGGAGAACACTAGTGTATTACTGTATTTTGAAATGATCTTTTTTGTCATCATTTTGAAATGATCCTTGGCTCAAATAAACTGTAGACCCAAAACTAATAATCCCTTTAAAATGGCAGAAGTAAAAGTTCAAAAACAAAACTGGCAAAAGTTCAATATTATTTAAATAAAAAATCAAATTAATTGTTTTTGGTGTGGCCTATAAAATACATAAATAGTTTAAGGGGACCTATAAATTGATAAGTATTACCAAAAGTAAACACACCAAAAATATTAAGTTGATGACTGATGAAAACATATATAAAAAATACTAAACAATATATATATATATAATAATAATTATTATTATTATAAATGTATATTAACAATCAAAATAATATAGTTTTAACAACTAAAATACCAACCGAATCATGCAGGTTTCAACAACACAGAATATTGTGTCTATATAACTTTTAAACAGGTAGACAAAAGTTGAAGAAGATATCTCCAAAACAGGATCATGTTGCCCCTGCAACACTTAACCTAACTTCAATAATTTGTCTTCGGAAAAAGTAAATTGCAATAATGCAAATTGTAAATTTTGATTATCACCTTTTTACAAATGGAGTTATAACTTACAATTATATATAATATCCTTTTATCATATTGAGTAATTGTTGCTTATGATAAACGATTAGATAAAACGAATGTAACAAAAAATAAGCATAACAAATTTATACGACTAAATAGTTAAAACTCTAGAAAATTCTATTCTTGTGGATACTTTTATCTCAATCATATTTTCTTATCTATATACTATACAGTCAGTGCGTCAAAATTTATATATCCAAAACTGTACATGTTTTTGTGTGTTTGTTAAACCTTTTGCGGAAATAGTTATATGATTTTTAGATCTATCAAGGCTTTGCATAATTTAAAACAAATAAAATATTTCCAATTTTTCTTAAATACTCTAGTTGTTCTAAACAACTTCACAGTTTATACCTTTTTGTTCTACGTTTATGTTCTTTTTTCTAAAGCTCAAAAAATACTTTAAATCACAACTTAGTAATCAAAAGTAAAATACTCTAGTAGAGCATTGTTTTATTAGGGGAAAATCGCATAAAAAATCTTCACAATGGCACTTATTAACACTTTAAACCTTTAACTTATTTAACTAGCATATTAAACTTTTAACTTGGTTTTGTATCATAACAAACCTTTAATTTGGTTTACTTTTTCATCAATCAAAAACTAAGACTTGGTAACCTGTAACAGCAGGTGACTTCTTGTTTTTATTTTATTTCTATTTAATTAAAAAATGTAATCAACAATAAATAACTAGAAGAAACATTACAGAAAATTCTAAAATTCAATTTAACAAAAGTCAATATATTTTCTTAAAATTTTGAATTTTTTTAAATGTAAATTTTGCAAAATAAAACATTTTCTTAAGAATTTATATACTTTTATTTTATATGCAATTTTGTAAAAATATGAATTTTTATTTTAAATAAAAATATATAAAGCTCTGAAATTTTATTTAAAAATAAATAGGTAGGATATACCACCATTAAAAGTAACATTTTTCGTCATATCACCATTAATAATAACATTGTTTTTAAGCGTTTAATTTTGATATATTGATATCTTCGAACCGTGATAATTTTTGACATACGGATAACAATAATTTTTTACACTATTGTAATTATCTATATAACTAAAAAATGCTACTCTTACTAATGATATGACGAAAAGTGTTCACGTTGATGGTGATAATGTTTTAAATTATTTAATTCTTGTGAGAATCTTTTTTAGCTTTTATATAATTTTTTTTAGAACTTCATTTACAAAAAGAACTTTCGAAGTTTTAAAAAAAATATTTTGATTTTTATTAAATTCAGTTTTAGAATATTCCTGTAATTTTCTAAGTTTTATTTATGTTTCTTATAGTTATTTTTTGTTAATTAAAAACAACAACAACACGTCACCTACTACTATAGGTTACCAGGTCTCAGTCTTTACTTGATAAAAAAGCAAGTCAAGTTGAAGGTTTGTTAGGATACAAAAGCTAAGTTGAAAGTTTAATATGCTAGTTAAATAAGTTAAAGGTTTAAAGTGTTAGTGAGTGCCACTTTAAAAGTTTTTTATGCAATTTTCCCGTTTTATTAGTTGATACTTGATTTTTTTTTGTTAACAGTTGATACTTGATACCAGTAGCGACGGCTCTTAAAACATTTTTAGCACACTGCTTTTAATAATTTATTTTGATTTATAAACCATCTTATGTTTTAGGAAAATCTAAAAAAATCCGTTGAAAACTACAATATATAACATATTATGGTAATTGTGTATAGGTTTTCTTATCCATTATAACTGGTATTCGCGTCATAAATATGTGATATGTTCTCAAAATGAAATGGAGAAAAAAATATCTTTTAAATCATCACTTTTCAAATTTGATTGAAATAAAGAATCAATTTTTCTATGAATAAAAAAATAATCAATTTTTACTAATAAGTCATTTTAGTCATAAATTTTTCTTGGCCATACTATTTAAGTTGTATTGTTAGTCAACCATTATAGACTAACAGAAGATCTAAAATAACTTTTAAAGTTCATGATTTTTAGCAAAAAATATAAATAAACATTTTTAAAAAAAAAATAGATGTTAACTTTTAGAATAATAAGTTGGTAACTAAAATATTTTATAAATATGAATATTGAATAGTAAAAGTACAATTTTCATTATTTTCTTCAAAATAAATTTATATAATTTTCATTTATGTTATAAAATAGTCAGTTAATATATCATTAGTTAAAAATTATTCAAATTTTTTAATAATTATTTAGGACAGTTATGTAACTTTTTGTAACCATTTATATTGTCTTAATTGGATTATGTTTCACAATATTATTGTAAAAAAAATTATTTTTGTAAGAAGTTA